>NW_028280764.1:342500-392500 GCF_059751285.1 Brachycentrus maculatus
TAAATCTGGCAGAATGTGAATCTATTATAACCTATTCGAATAAATTAATCACTGGATATTGGATTGAGAATAAAAACCCATTGCATAATATTCACCATTACTTGATCGAAACACTCGTAATTAAGAAACCATAACATACTACATCATACATTGTAATACATTTGGAGGTACATTCAACCATAAACAGTAATGTATGTTCCTCAAAATATTGAAGAGAAGTATTATGTAAGAACAGATTTTCGCTAAACGGTTTTACTCAGACAATTTATTTCAACCGTAATAATCATAATATAATGTTAGTAAGAAAAATATTTTAAAAATTACTGAATTAAAAAACATCAAAGTGTATTTGTAGGGAAGAAATAAGGTAGTTGGAATGACGGTCAATTGTACAATTCAAAGGGAGTTTATAATAAAAAAAAATTAAAAGAAAATATTTAAAACTTAATCCCTAAATTAGGTACTAAATTATTTTTAACATTTTAATAGTTCCTTACTTCATATTATATTACCAGTAATAAATTATGCACTCGAAATTTTCTTCTATAAAATATTTATGCCAAATAATATTTCCGTCTCAGCATACATGCTCACTAGGGTAGGTAGGTAAGGGCTCACTTTAAGGACTAATTTTCAGGAGAAGTACGAGTACTTACTAAGTATGTATGTAAGAAGTGCCGGTGGCGGGAAAATCTAACCGGCAAGCACTCTTATAACGAGATGGAAACGAAACTGCACACTCTAATGAACTTTTATTTCTGATACACAAAACGATTCATTGACATTTAAACTTTAAACTTTTAGCGCGATCGCATAATGTAAGTCATGACACTTAAAGCCTAATTTAATGTGTTTCTCCGCGATGACATCACTGATCGTAACACCAATTCAGAGGTAAAAAGTTCACGTGTGAATAAAAATCATGCAATAGCTACTCACCTGTGCGTCTATTAAACTTAATTTGCCGTTTATTTTAAAAATGTGATTTCGATTTTGAAACGATGAGTGAGATGAAAATGGTCTGTAGCACTAGGATGGGAGCACTGGAGAGTAACACTGATTACTTGCTTACCTTGGATACGCTTTGTCTGGCTAGTGGATGCGGAGTACGCGGAGAGGGCGAGGCGCCCAGCCTTATATACTGGGTGGTGGGTGGGGGCGGCGCATGGCGGAGGGGATGCTGAGGACACCGGACCCGGGCCCTCCCCCCCCCCGCCCTGCGCCTCTCTCGGCCTAAGCTCAGTGGCTCTTTCAGCTCCTTTCCTGAAAGCCCTTACCTGAACTTAAAGACACGATGGAGGTTCCTGGAGAACAAGTCATACGAGAAGAAAGAAAAACCACATTGCCGTATTTTCGAAAAAAAAGTATTGAAACTTCATTAAATTATTATTACATATTTCTGAGCTATGGGAGCTTTTTTGCCCAATTAATTCAAATATTATACAAATTGAAAAGTTATAACTAAAAAAATTAATCATATGTTTAGCTATGATTAAACCTATTGTTCGTCATTTTTATTTCAAAAAACTTATCACGAATGTTAAGAACTGTGTTTGTTACATTTTCTTAATATTGTATTTTGGATCTTTGCTCCTCATCCTGAGGAGTGTTGTAACCAATTTTTCTCTCTTCATACGAAAGCTTTAAGAGGAGACGTTTTGAGCCAAACAAATATTATTTTATCTCAATTATTTTGGAAAAATATTTTGATTGTTTTTTGACAATTTAAACTGTTACTATCAAATTACTTATAAGCTAAAGTAACCTGAACGCTGTTGAGCTGATGTAACCAGACGCCACAATACTTAAGAACTAATAACGATAATATAAAATATCCTACAAAAAGGAACAGGATAACATTATACAGTAGATTAAAAAACCCGCCGCGTTTAAGATGAGTCGGCCTGAATCAGTCCTATACGTCAGTGAATCACGAAAGTAAATAGAAAATGAAAATCAGTATGTTCAAGTTATTCCAAATACCTTTAATACCAGAAATAGTTTCTGCGATTGTACATGCTTTGGCATGCTAACGTTCGAGTATAATAAGTATGTAAATGGATTCACCGCGAGATTTTTTTAAACGAATGCAGTCACCTTGATTCATTTAGTGAATACACCAAGAATTCTATTTGAATTACAACGTATATATAATTTCTGTCGTGTTATTTTCTTAGTGGAATCTAACGAGTTACGTATGTAAGAGGGTCAGACGTGTTCGTATTTTGAGTCGGCGTAACTAAAGATGTTCACCGCCAATTTGAAATACCTACACGATAAGAACGGCGTGAGCTTTGAAGGACAACTCTGCGATTGAAAAATGATAGGAGCTTGTATTAATGGGGTTGGTGACTGATACTAACGTGACTGAAGGGCGCCCGAGGAAGATCATTTTTAAAGTGGAAGTTGTCTATAACTCGCAAGGTTAATATTTCATTAAAAAGTCAGTAATTATTGTCGTGGACTGAGTCAGAGTTCATAGGTTGGTATCTACTTTACCACAACTATTCATTTTATTTATAACCGGTCTCTTAGGCCTACGAAAATATAAATAATAATTTTTATCTGCATAATAAGAATTCTAATTCAAATTGTCGAGAATAACTCAAGCTACTAAGGAATATATTCTCCGCATTAGATACTGCGTAAAGAAATTCAAATATTCCACAGACATCTGGACAGTTGACGGGCAGTATCCTTCTTTAGTTTATATCTCCAAGTGCCTTTCAATTTAACTAATCATATAATATATGGTGCCACTTTTTGTTACAATTCCTAATGAATCATGTCAGTCTTCACACCTCTCCGGTCTTTATCATGCCTTCAACTGCATTCTTCCGCACCTTCAGTCAGTCCAAGGCAGGCTAAGCACATTGCTCATTCCCTATTTCTGATCCATCCATGGTGATTTCATTCGCACTCCCAGTTGAAGCCGATGATTGCCAAGTTTTTTTAGTTTTATGAAGTCATAAGCCAAAAAAACGTTAGCCAGAAATTATATATTTAAGTTTCTACTTATTATTCAATACGCAACTAAAACAACTCATTACAAATTTTAGCCATTATGACATCGTGAAATTATCAATAATTCCTCCATTGGCCCGTTTCTACACGTCTTATAAGTTTAGGATAGACAAAAAATAAAAATATACACACACGCATACATATTTATATATTATATAAATTAAAAAAATATATAAATATAAATATATATATATATATATATATATATATATATATATATATATATGTGTGTGTGTGTGTGTGTGTGTGTGTGTGTGTGTGTGTGTGTGTGTGTGTGTGTGTGTGTGTGTGTGTGTGTGTGTTTTAAGATAGATACACTATTATATTATATTATATTATAGGTAGTATAAAAAAATATTAAAAATACATTTAATTATTTTCTAGGTACCTACGCAATAATGCTTTGTAATTTCGAATAAAAAGAGTACTTTTGCTTTCTTCATATAAAATTTATGGCCAATGATCAATGATTTACAAGTACCAAGGACCCTGGTTCCCATCACATATATTATCGGTCTACGTAGCAAGTACAGTTTTGTACATTACATGTTGGACACATCGTATCTACGATACATCATTGTTCATACAAAACTTCTCACAGGTGAAGTTGAGAGGAAACGCCGCAAATTGTTTAATACCCTAACAAAAAACAATATGATCACGGTGCCAAAAGTCGAAGGTCGATGCGAATGCAAATTTGGATTTCAAGCGTATTGTAATTTGTTTATCAATCTAATTCTGTTTAACCCGTTGAACCCATGACTTTTTAAAGGTATTGAATATAAACTAATTTATTACACAATTTTATATTTTGAAGAGGATTTCACATTCTTATTTTTAAATATTTATTCAAATTCTTCAAAGTCTGAAAATTACATAAATTGTTTCAAATGTAACTTCATAGTTCGGTAATTGAATCGGCAATAATTAACGTTATGCGGGTATTAATTTTATTGTATTATGATTTGTATTAGAATGGAATTTTTCCCATTTTTAAAAACCCATATGTGTTTTCATTAAATACGCTGTCAATCATTGAAAAATAACTTCAACATTGAAAATATTTTAACGTTATTAAAGCGCCAAGTCACATTATGTATTTATCGCAACAACAAAATGGTTAAGGTGTAGGTACCTATTATCAATATACACATGACAAGTGACTATCGCCCGTTTGTCGTGTGACAGTTGCATCTCACGTGAACTGCTTATGTCAATTTCCGTGTTTCTAGGAGCCCATATTTTGGCGTCGTCCTAATACAACTCGATTACGCGACCATCACAAGTTCTTGCGAATTTTACACGTACGAATCCGGGATTATTATACAGATCTTCAATAAGTGTCCTAATTGGCATTCACACAATCAATTATTCGAGATATGTATATTTAATCGCGAATTCGTACGAGTAAAATTCGCGAGAACTTGCGATGGTCGCGTTGTATTAGGGGACAACGCCTTTATAAACGCATGACAAATAAGTAGCGCGACCGACATTTTACGAGGTTTTAAGATTTTAATCACGATTTAATAAGTATATGATATGCTTTTATACAAAAAATAATGTAACTAGGTGATATTCATCTATCAGTCTAATGCAGGTTAATAATATTATTTATGTGATTTTTTATGGGTATTAAACCGGTCTAATTACGGGAAAACTACATTAATAATAATGCATATTATACGAGAAATATGTTTTATCGAAACCATGGGAGTTGGTTTGTTTAAAATAATCCATGTGAATGTGTATTATACATTTGCAGGATTATAATTATGTTGTAAATCAAGGTGCTTCCAATATTCTGCAAGAAACGGATATATTTTGTACCAACACGGATGTAGGCGTCCAAAATACATATTATGTCGATACTTCTATACCTACTACATGTATTACATAATTCTTGGTTCTATGAAACAATAAACAATTTAATCCTCTAGCGTGTGTGAAATAATTTTTTGTTTTATTTAAACGGACCATGTTTTAATACCACCAAAAAATATCGTTTCTCGCGGTAACACGTACAAATGTATGTAATATTTATTTTCTCAAAAGTCCTTCAATATTTTTTTGTTTGAAATTTTTTTTACTGATTTTCTCAATAGTAAATTATTTTAATAAAATAACGTCATAAAAATGACAAAACGAAGCAACACCCAAAAAAAGCAGATTAAATATTCAAAGAAAGATTTTGAAATTCCTTCACATTGCAAACATTATTACCTACATTTTTTGGTGTTTGTTTTGAAAACGGTATTACTTAGTACCTGAACATTTTGCACACAATGCCAAAGTTTAACATTTGTAATAAAAACACCTTTGACCCGCTGTGAGCGCCGAGTGAAGGAATACTTACTACACCATTGTTAAACAGATCTTGTTGTAAATAATTTATACAATCACACCTTAATAACTCTTATTTTGTTTTTTTTACTGTGTGAATGAATTTTAACTGAAATACATATGTTTTCATTCAGCAGCAGATCATGTCCGTAATAAAGGATTGTTTTTTGTGATGCGTATAAAATTATGATGCTATAATTACAATGCACATAATCCTTGGACAGACTTCACAACAACTGTAGCCTGTACCATTTAAAAATAATAAACTGATTTTCTTAAAAATTCTTAAACGAAATAACGAAATATTGGATTAATTCAAATTTACGATTGAAATTTAATATTATCTTAATTCAGGATCGAAGTCTGCGCGATCCTAAATACACGTGTTATACATACATACATAGTTTCGTAATTCCTTCATCTCGATGCATGTAAATGTACAGTGAAAATATGTAATAGTAGAAGTAAGTACTGATTATGTATATTGATTTCTTATTAACTTTAAGGTTGTAATTATATTTAGTTTTTAAATGTTATTTTACAGCCACCGAAATCGAAAGACCTTCACCTAAAAAATATGAAATCATTTAATAATTATGAAATGAATACATTTGCAACACTATCGATTTATATTATATACACACTTTTAATATATATATATATGCATATATATATATATATATATATATATATATATATATATATATATATATATATATATATATATATATATATATATATATGTATATATATAAATATATTATATATATATATATATATATATATATATATATATATATATATATATATATATATATATATATATATATATATATATATATATATATATATGTATATATATATATGTATATATATATATATATATGTATATATATATATATATATATATATATATATATATATATATATATTATATATATATATATATATATATATATATATATATATATATATATATATATATATATATATATATATATATATATATATATATATAAATTTAAACCAAAACGGTCCCGAAACTCATTTCACGTCAAGCTTTTTACTAAAAATTTTGACGAATGATGTATGTAAATAAAGATTGTAATTACGTAAGCGCAAACATTGTTTCGTCTGATTGATTTTGAAAAATTAAAAATTTATATATATATATCGTAGTCGTACAGGAGAAAGTGACCAACTGACAAAACGTAAAATGTTCAGGAGGGCCATTTAAACGTTTTTACACTTTTGTTATCAATTAAAAACAAAGAAATAATGTATTCACGATTGTGATTATTTTTGTGTGAAAAGAGATGTTTACCAATATTGAAATGAGTAAAAAATATTTTTGAAAATTTACATCCTAAAGTTTTTAAAATTACTTAAAGCAGTTGGTCACTTTTTCCTGGAATAAATTTAGGAAAAAATGCAGATAGTCACTTTTGATTCTTAGAATGAGAACCGAAACGTTAGTTACAGATACAAAAGTTTAATTCAAAGCATTTTATTTTATTAATTTAAATTAAGAAAGAAACTTTTTTTTGGAAAATAAACTAGCTGGTAACATAACATATATTTTTTAAATAACATAACTTTTTTTAAAATAAATATCCAAAAAGTAAAGAAGTATTATTCTGACTCAGATTCAGAATCTAAGTTTGGTTCTGGTGCTCTGTCCTCCAGCCCGGGTTCGATTACCAGGGGGGGTTGAAAATAAATATTAGTGATTTTACACTATAATATTTATTTCATATTACCCTGGACTGGTCCCTGAAGCGCAGGAGTGATCATCCTGCCTTCATGTAAGTAACGATCAAGATAACACTGCATCAATACGATGCAGTGCCCTATGCACCATTAGTTGCGGATAAGGGTTAGAAGAAGATTTGAGATCTAACATATCGTCAAATCTTAATTCATGTACATTATATGGATCACTCTTTCTTGATTTTTACATATTTTCATCAATAATTTACCTCTACTGGCCATTTGACTTTGAATTTAGTCACTTTGTTTCTCTAGAAACATTTAAATGTCAAATGTTTCATACAGAACTATAAATAACTTCACGGCGTTGAAAATTGTTACAACAGGCAATAATGTCCAAGTGTCACTTGGTCACTTTTGCTTGTAAAGAAAATGAACATCAATGCAGTTAGTCATTTTTAACATGTCAAAATATTATACTTCCAAGTTAAAAATCGCTCTGGGGTTTTTTTCAGGGCAGTATTAAACTAGTAAGATGTCAAATAGTTAATAATCACGTTTTTGTAAAAACTGCAGTTGGTCACTTTCTCCTGTATGACTACGATATATATATTTGAAAAAAAGGTACCGGAGCTGTTCCACCGCGTTACATGGAAAAAAAGCCCTGAATATACATGCACTAAAATGAATCTTATTACTTTGCAGAAATAAATTACCTCTTAAAATTAAATGGATAAAACTGTAGTTTAATGTTCGAAAAATACTTCTGTAACTCGATTGTTCTTGTAATCGGGGCGCTAGGCAAACGACATTTCAAATTATTTTTACGCCTTTTTTGACGCAATCCCCTTAACATTTGACGCAACCTCAAAACTGTTGTCCTGGGAATGACTAGCAATCTAGAACCGTAAGATTTTGTGCAAAATCTCAATTAAGTTTTAAATTATTGTTGCTTAATTTTATAGAGTAAAACTATAGTTATACTAACCACATATATACATACCTATTCACACCGTAGAAGTGTATATAGGCAATAATGAGTGCTGTATTATAAAACTTTAGATTCAATTTATTTTTTTGACTATAATATTGGTCCGCCTGTGTACAGCGCGCTCTGATTTATTTGATCATCCAGCATGGTTTTTTTTTTTGTAATTACTAGAGTGACTTATCATTTCCGATTACATTCATGTATTGTATAAGGAAGTACCTCGATTACTCTTCCCATAAATGTTGTAATTGCACAGGCGGCTTCAAGAATAATCTTTCAAATTATATTATATATTATTTATTATGATGTAATATAATACAATATTTAGGTACATCTAAACAGCAAATTAGATGTTAAATTTCTAGGCACTGACCCACGGGACTACAACTAGACCTACAAATTACTAGCCACTAATCCACGGGACCACAACCCGATCCCCAAATTACTAGCCTCTGACCCATGGGACAACAACTTTACCCTCAAATTACTAGTCACTAATCCACGGGACCACAACCCGATCCCCAAATTACTAGCCTCCGACCCACGAGACCACAATCCGATCCCCAAATTACTCACCGCTGACCCGCAGGACCATAACTTAATTTAAAATTATTATCCACGGAACCACAACCCGATCGCCAAAAAGTAATTTGCTAGTAAAGGCTAGTAAGCCTCTGATCCACGGGACCACTACCCGACCCTCAAATTCTGATTTTCTTTTGTTTTCATATGTATAATGCTTCAGCTATATGAGTAAAGTCAGTCAATAAGTTTATAATTTTCCGCATTACGTTCAAATTATTGCTTGTGTTAACCATACTTTGTCTTATATAAAATAAAGTAATAATTTATTTAAAATAACATTTATTTCAAATTCCAAACATTCTCAAAACATTATTGCACAGGTTGGTGATATTATGGTATTGACTGTGCATGATGTATTATTTTAAGTACACAACTTATTACGTATGGAAGTTGAAAGATTGACGTAACAGAAAATCTCCATCGTGGCATACTTTCATTAGCATGTGACCAACTTCCGCCATGTTGACTATTGACTATTTTTTCAATGTTAACGCCAAGAATGCACTTGACGAAGTTTCTTTGTAACTGACTAACTGCTTGAAATGTGCGCATAATACAAACATGACAAATAAACATATCCAATAATATTCTAATAATCTTTTATTTTGTTCTATATTCAGAAGTAAGTTAAGCGATAAAGTAGTTTAATTTTATTTTTACAAAGAGCCAAAAAGCTCGCCAAAAAAAAGTGATAATCTACAATTAATTTGAAGTGTTTTTTTTAATCATAATGAAGAATAGAAAAATAAAAACAGTTTTTAGGAGTGTGACTTAATTTCATACGCCTTAATGCATAATTAATATGAGCATTATTATTGAAGATTTATCTGTATTGTCAAAATAAAAATAAATAATTTCAATATTAAAAAAATCCTTTCTATCAACTTTTTTGCAATAAGATATGTGTACATTAGTAGGATCACAGATATGAACCAATAACTTCCAAACAACCTGAAATGGCTAGTGCTTTCAATATATAAAATTAAGTAAACACCACAATATAATTAATTAGCAAAGATTTATAATGTTCTTCTTCCTTCTACATCGTTCTTCCCAACTTGTGAGTGTTAACAAGTATGTATAGGTACTTGGATTAAAAGAAGCTATATTTTTTAAAGGGTAAATGTAACGTAGATATAACGAAGTATATCCGTAGGGTATATACTTAGGGTAGGTATATACGTAGGGTATATGTATAAAACTTCTATTGCTTAGAAGTTTTTTTTAATGAAATGCGTAAATCCTTTAAAACAGTGTTAATAAATAATGCAATCAAGCATGTATTCCTATTAATGCCATTTCACCTTCACTATTGTACATATTTACATAGTAGCTGTTTGGGAAAAAGGTAGGTGCTGTTTTATACAAGTCGGTAATGGGGAACCACGAGGTAAATGAACCTCAACTGAAGATGTCGTCAGAACAATAATTTGTTTTTTTTTAAAGATTGAATTGAAGGAAAAAATAACTTTAGAAAAAACCGCGTTATTATCTTTTACGCTCAAATCCGACGTGACAAAAAGTGAAGAGTGAATATATTATATTTGGTCAAATATTACGAAGATAAATGTACTGGTAATTCTAACGCTTGTGTGCTACAAAATTATTTTAAAATTAATTATTTACTTGTCCTTGACTAATATGCTGGTAACTTACATGATGAGTAGTCTAATGCCATAGTACTGAATAATAAATACTTTGGATATTATACATATAGATACTTATAACTACTGGGACTTTAAAAATCCCAATAATCTTGTGAAATTCGAATCGTGAAGTGTGCCTCATTATCAGAATCTAATCAGTAGAGAAACTGCAATCCTTGCACTTGCATGAGCAAATAGATACATAAATCAATACAGGCGCATATGCACAAAAATTTAAGATGTTTTTTTTTTATTAATCTACCAACTATTGTACTATTGTATATGCTTCACGAGAATAGAAAATCGTATGTGTTCTGAAAAAACGTTAGTGTTGCGTTGTTTTTATACTACAAGAAAGGGTATTCAAATAAAAACATGTTTTTGAGTTTAACTATTTCTTAAATCGTTTGAATATGAGACTTGACTTTTTTCTAATATTATTATATACCATTGTAATTAGCATATCTTATCACTTTCATGCATTTTACTAATGGGTTCTATGTTTACGGCAAACAGCTAGTCAAGGTCTCAGAACTCGGTAGCTGAACAGTATGCTAACCTAGATATTAGGTAAATGCAGTGAATCTAACAATACCCACCAAAAATTGTAATTCCAAACACTGTCGCACAAAGATGCCCTATAAAAATATACAAGCCCCCATAAAAATATAAAAGCCCATATAAAAAGCATGAATAAGGTGAATTTATAGAAACTCACCTTATTCATAAAAAAGTTACAAGGCTCTAATTGAACAATTGAGAAAATCAGGTGCGAAAAAGCGCATATAACATTGTTATGCTGTTGGTCATATTATTTTCAAATCAATGCAAAATAAAATACTCAAAACATTACATTTTTGTTGTTTTTTTCGACAGACACATATTCAAATTTTCGCCGATTTTTCTATTATACAAAACTCTATACAGTAAGTCCTCTACTTACGTAATTTCAACTTACGTGAATTCATACTTACACTTTTTTATGTTTTTTTTCTCGAGACCTTTGTTCTACCCAACTTAAATCCCTCAGATGTCAAACAAATGTAAATGTTTTTCTCAAATTGATAATAAAAGAAGACATGCCATGACAATAGATCCAAGACAACCAAAGTTAAAAATTTAAAACAATACGAAAAAGGTGAAAAGATGGCTGACATTGCACGCGCTCATAAAATGTCTCATTCTACGATAGAACAATTATAAATTCGAATTATATGTTTGTGAAAAAAAAAACAATACTAATGCAATCTACGACAATTACCAAAAATACAGGAATATTAATAATTAATAAATAGTTTGTATGTATACAGAAATAATTATACACGTATCTGATTAAATAATAATAAAAAAGGTTTTATCAAATATATCCATGTAGATCTATTCTGTTTTCACAAATGTTCGATACCATGGATCAATATTTCTCAAATATACTTTTTTTTCGACTGGCGCGATTTTTCGACTTGCACGAAAACCTTCGGAACGAATTAATCGTGTAAGTAGAGGACTTACTGTGTAAGATATGGACGAGGAGTCTCAAGAAGCTGATAGTAACAAGAACAGAAAAGGGTAAGCGAACAAGTGAACAGACTGTCACAAGTTGGCCACACACCAAATAAAAAACTTAATGGGTCATCTTTAAACACTACTTTTAAGGCCTAGGTTTCAAGCTGGTCTCAAGCATTCAAATCAGAATGCGGTCAGCCGCGCTCAGGGCTGGACGTCTGTTCCGAGCAATTTTTTAAAAAGAATGTATACGGATTGAAAAAAATATTAACAAGTATGTATATTTATATTTTTTACTCCTTACCTTTCAATAACTCTTTTCTTTTCAAAACTATATATTCATTTAGAAGAAATTTTATTTCGATAAAAAAAACGGTGATTTAAGAAAAAATCTATTAGGTACTTCTAATGTTATCTGGATTTAGAGAAAACCAAGTTGCGTTGTAACGCATACTGGGCCTTAAATTCGCCTTGGGCTGGGAGAAATGGAGGAAAATCATTTACGTGGCACCTAATATCCGAGGAGACCACGACGCTCATCATGGAGCAAGATGATATTTATGGAGAATTATAGTCGTCTCTGGTATCCAATTCAATGTCAAAATATTCGCATAGACAGGGATCGTCATAACGACGGAGAAGGAATACGAATTAGAAAATGTGCGTGTTTTGCGTTTCATATATTCTACAAAAAAAATGTTTTGACATAACGCCAGCGGCATTACACCTATTAGAAAAAAACTAACAAAAAAATCTTATTCTATGCAAATTACCTTAACCTCGTGAACACGATTACTAAGAAGATTGTTGCAATGATTAGGTCGTATACCCGCATATATACGCAGGTACATTACGTACAGACTCCTCCAATCTCTAATGATGAGGGAAAAAACTTTCGATTATTGTCAGCCTGACACGAAATGTAATTTCAACAATAAGTGCTGCTCGTTACAGCAAAGGTTACCATCTAACCGCCGAGCAACCTACTCGTAGCTGAAGATTGCCGTTATCATCACCGGATCAAATCAATAAGCTCTATTTTATTATCAAATTTATAATTTAAATACTTTTTTTAAATGTCTTACGCTGGTTGCAATTTTAAAAAAGTTTTCTTTATAATAATGATGTTTTCTATGGTCACCTGAAAATTTAATGGATGTGGTCATCTGACTGGAAAAAAACTGACATACACGGTCGAACGAACGGGCGATGAAAGATTAGCGATCTGGTAAGGCACCATGGTTTGAAAACGTAACAGACCAACAATAAATAAACCGGTTAAAAACAAGAAGAAGAAGAAGAAACGGAAAATAAATAAGTGCTTATTGGGTCTACATCCTACAAAAGTGATTAATTTTAACAAAAAAATAGTTTTGAAAAAAACTTGTACCAAATCGTATCACGCGTTTTCGATCATGATTGTGCCATAATTTTTCACAATTTTTAATACAGGAATCACGTGTGTTTCATCTTTTAATGATTCAAAGAAGTTAAATAAACAGCAATTAAATATTTCAACTTACTAAAAACAAAAATCTTTTTTGCGTTTCTCGGGCAAAAGAAATCACAGTGAAGGCATAGGAAATTATGGACTTCTTTCTAATTTATACTTATAAGAAAAGAAAAGAAGAATGATTTTAAATGGATGAGGGTATGTTGCAGGGTGTGATACACACACACACACACACACACACACACACACACACACACACACACACACACACACACACACACACATATATATATATATATATATATATATATATATATATATATATATATATATATATATATATATATATATATATGTGTATATATATAATATAATTTATTATATACTCTTACTCGTTTTATATTACAATGATAAATACTAATATAATACCTGATGATCAATTAAAATTGTACCTAATCAGTGATTACATCGATAAATAAATTATGGTGTCCAGTGTGTTAAATTCTGGTACTCAAACCATCAAATTAATTGGGCACTTTCTTTTATTTTAACTTATTAGTATCCATACAGGATGTCCTGTTGTTAATGGTTTTTATTTTAACGGTGGTTCAGGAAATCATTTGTATCTAATTAATCACGGGATCAATATATATTTTTTAAATAGTTCGTTATCGTCTTAGTCGTTATAGTCTTCTCGTAGGAATTAGATATAGGAGATCGAATTGAGAAACCGAATCAAATGACTACTTCTTTAACGGAAGTCCTTACGTAATTCGGGTTTTAGATTCGATCATTTAAAGCTAATCACGCCACTCGGTTCACAAATTTCGTTGCGTATTGCGTATTTCTAGCTTCTCGTGTATTTGACTATTTGCAACCAAAAAATCAAAACTGGAAAGTAATACAAACTAAGATAAAGTAGCGAATACCATCCCAATCAAGTAACCGAAAAAGTTAATTACCCATTAGTCACATACCTACTAGGAAGTCGAAGCTTTACAAATTAATCGAATGTCGGACTACTTTCCAACTAAATAGAGGTAGGTACAACTCTTACTTGCAAACAAAGCATAAATTAATATACAACTTTTAAAATGTGACTTCAAAACGAGTATCCGATGTTTTTTTGCAGAACTACTTATTTTTATATTTACCTTATAATTTAAAAAATATTTATTGTAATTTAATATGAAAAGCATAACGCCCTGAAATGATTTTTGTCTGCTATACAATTTTTTTTAAACTGCCGCTTTAATGATTCAAGCTCTTTAATTAAAGTTTCCCACGACTGTCCTGTTTATCCAATGGTACCTAACTAGGACACTCGGTCGGAGAAGAGCAATATTAATCATTGGTAATAAAGTAAAGTACCGTAAAGTGGGTATACTTTGCACCATGGGTGATACTTTGCACCACCTTCTGTAAAGAAATTGTAGAGCTGGTCATCTCTGATACATGTCATTTTTCATTCTACTTTCTATTGTTTCTGATAGATGGCACTTCAATCTACTTTTTAGTTTACAGAAGTAACAGTCGGTCGCTATTGCTTCAATGCGTTTTTCCTGTCCGAACGTAAAGAAAGTTTTCTGTCTGAAAATTGTGTCCGAAAAAATCCAGTGGAATCAGTATACTGAAACTAGTTACAACAAGTGAGTGGTCTCTAAATCGTAGGTAGGTAGGCCCTGCTTTTCTCAAATGCTGTATTTTTTAGTTACGTTGTCAAGTTTATGTAAAAATAATATTTTTTTAACTGACTTGTATTGACCACATTTGGGGTAACATTGCACCAAGTGCAAAGTATCCACAAAAGGCCATAGTTAATTAATTTGATGAAAAGTCTTAAAACGGCTAATACAACTTGACATGTTTGCTTAACATCTATTGGTTTTGTGTACTTACTTAATTCCTGATGGTATATTTTTTTCAAAAATGTCAAGAACACACAAACAGCGGCCTTATGCCAGACGATACTGCGATTTTACACCGAAAAGAGTGGAGCAGTGTTTGGAGGCCATTCGAAATGGTACAATCAGTCAATGAAAGGCTGAAGAAATTTTCAAAATCCCCAGAAGGACGATTAACTATAAACTCAAAGGTCAGCACACAAAACCTGTGGGAAAACCTCCGATATGTGACAAGGGCGAAGAGCAATCCTTCGTAAACTGCATAGTAGACATGAGTGAGTACGGTTTCCCAGTGAGTGTTTTTAACATTCGCTACATTCTAATAGCCTATTTGGATAGATTTGGCAGAAGAGTACGAATATTAAAGAACAACGTACCAGGCTCTGAATGGATAAGATCATTTTTGCAAAGACATAAAACCTTGACTGTTGCTAAAACTAGTCAGTTGCTTAATCGGTTGCCATTAAAAGCGTATGACGATGACGTGCGCCAGAGTTTTCAACAGTTTTTGGAAGAAAACAGATTCAACCCAAAGAATTCAGTCTTAAAACGCAGGAAAACGATACCGATAGAACCAGGTAAGAGCATTGCTCAAGATCCGAATGTCGAAATGAACGTTGACGAGACACAAATGCTACCTGAACCAACTACATCAATGATCCCACCTTCCGCATCGAAACTTCCAGCATATCTAGCATTAACTGATTATAGTTCACACGGAAGCTTTGAGGAAGAGGGAGAAGAACAAAAACGATGACTGAAACCAGTTATCGTATTTGTTCTTCCATTTCATTAGGACCAGTAAAAAAGAAGGTGGGAGAATATGTCGTATTTCATTATGAAGGAGAAAATTTTCCGGGACATATTTTGGAAATAAAGAAAGACAGAGCTGTTAAATCCATGCAGGAGAGTCTCAAATCGTGGAAGTGGCCGATGAAGGATGACTTTCTTCAATATTCTTGGAAGGATGTAGTGGGTTCCATAAAAGAACCGAAAATGCAATCCAAAAGAGGTTTCTTTACCGTCCCGGAACTTGACCATATTTAGACCTAATTTAATTTTAATTCCTATTACCTATGTAGTACGATATGTTTTAATATCCACCTTTTATTTTATATAATTTTAAACCTTCAGTATTGAAAAAAAATAACATTTTTGTTAGATTTTTCAATATTTAAAAAAAAAAAATTCTATCAAGTGTCTTATTTTTCCATAATTATACAATATTATAATCTGCATTTAGTGAACTGTGAGCCAAAACCCTTCATAAGGTGCAACAAAACTTGTAGGATAGCCTTTACTTAGCATTAATTTGGATTCTAGTACGAAAAGTGTAGAGAAAATATCATGGTGCAAAGTTGTACTTTACCCCGGGATACTTTGCACCAAAATATAAATGTAAAAAAAAAATACAGGCAAAATAGATAAAAATTTAAAAACGTATTAGACATGTTACAGGTATATGTGTTATTACATTGCAATAGTTGAAACCTCAGAAAAAGTAAAAAACCTGATCTGAATAGACAATTTTTTAAAAAAATGCAGTATTTTGGTGCAATGTAGACCCACTTTACGGTATTTATTTATACCTTGATATAGTCAGATCATCCTCGTTCAACATTTAAAAATGGTTTGCCATGGACTGATCTAGATGACATCAGACGTTACCAGTTACCGCAGAGGATGCACAGAGAGGTTCAGTACTTGATAACATTTTACTAATATATTAAAAGGTACCTAGCTGCCATATTGTGGCCTCAGTAATTATTTTTATAAAATACGAGAACAAACGGCCTTGGCATCCTAGACGGAGAGCACTCGCTAAATGACCCAGTTTAGATTTTTTACAATAAATTACGCTCATCATTCGATCTCATTTTAGTAATACCACTAGCTAAGCTCATAAACAACTAGGCATCGCGAATAACAATTTTATATCCACTTATACCAAATAGATTATTAAGTATGTTGCAGGCATCAGATGCCTCATAGTGCACTGGTTACTTTCATGGATTTCTTGCAAAAATTTTAAAGATCACTCTCCAAACAATTGTCGTCCTACCCCCACCTACCCCTCATAAAACGAAAGGCAAATGCGTAACGAAATAAGATGTCCTTATTTTGTGCTTTAAAAGCATTAAAAAACTTTGTGGTATGGTAATATAAGACTGTCCTTATCATTCATAGTTAACTTTGGGTAATTTTCCCCCTCCACTGGGAGAAGGAAAAGCACTTAAATTGTTTGGACATTGATCTTTAAAATGTTTGTAATAAATCCACTCTCTTGCACCTCGGTCCTGCACTCCAGTTTTGACTCTACGAGAGGAATATATTCGATGGGGTACAGATGAATAATAATAAATATAAGCTCAGGGTAAAGGTTATTACAGCTATATGGGAAACAAACCGAAGGTGGAATTGTAGGTCCGGGAAAAATAAAATAGCAACAATATCTCGGGCACTCTAGTTGACATACCCGTGCTTGTACAAACTTGTGTTATGTGAATAAGTCTCTTGTTACATAATAATTTTTTTTTGTGTTATCCTAGAAAAGAAGAAAAAGTTGGTCAGTTGGTGGACACTTTTTTCGAATAAGATCCAATCCAAATTTGCGTATCGTTTTGTGATGGTATTTTTTAGGAAATGTTTAACATATAATACATAGATGTCGGCTGTCCAAACTTAAAACACAGTAAGGGACATTTTTTGTACGTTTTTTTTGCATTTTTGGACTAAGTAGAATCTACTCAGTCCAAAAATGCAAAAAAAACGTACTACAAAAAAATGTCCGTTACTGTGTTTTGAGTTTGGACAGCCGATGTGTGCTTAGTTGGTATTGGCAGGTCAACACTTTATTTATAAAGCTCTGTATAGCGTGGATTTCATTTTTGTTAACTTTGGATTGAACATTGTGTTCAAAAATACATCCAATTTGGGTTCAAGCAATGAGGATGAAATTAAATAAAAAAAAACATTTTGCAATAAAATCTTAGAATATTTCGAGTTCAATGACTGGAGAGTTGACTGGTTGTCCCCGAACTTTACAATACTTGTTTTCTATTATAAATTTTGAATCAAATTATTACCTACTGTTGCTATCAACGAAACCCTTAACTGGTCTTTTTTGTCAGTTTTTTTTTTGCTTTAATTTCGATATCAAATTTGCGTATCTGTGATAATGTCTATAATTTAAATGATTACTTGCCATTAATTTAATTTTAAATGCATATTATTGTCTCCTATATTTTAATATCTACTAATCACTAATCGATGACTAAACAACATAAAAAAAATACTAACAAAAAACATTTATAAGCAATTCGATCTTGCATCGGAACGTAGTATAATTCATAAATATATAAATAATACCTGAGAACAATTTTTTTCGTTACAATGCCATCTTCAACTATATTAATTGCGTATACCTTCATCATTCATACATACCTGTACCTAGGTATATAGAAATATCACATTAGCGTGTCATCACAAAAATCACTAATTGCGAAATAAATACGTACAACCTAAAGGTGTTCAATTTTTAAAATATGAAAATCCATTCTCAATGACACCGCTTTTTAAGAAAATAACCCCGTCACGAGTTTTTAAAGCAATTATTTCGAAGTGTGAGGTGAAAAAATCTGCATTAATGTTTGCACGACTACTGAGGTCAAATATATTTAGGAATCAACAGAGATTCAAGGGAATACCATAATAACATGAAATTATAGCACTAGGTAATGACGGAGTAGAAGGTTCTAGGTAACTCACAAAATACCTCCTTCATAATACATACCTACACACATTATTATGCAGGTATTATCTCATTATAACTAGACTTGTGACATTGTGTATTCGGGTAGTTACGATGTCGAATAGCCGTAGAATTTTTACGTTTGTTTGTTTTTACGATTATTATTATCTGAAATAGGCTTAAAATTCTTTAAGGCCTAGATTACGTGCGGTCAAATCACAATGCTGCGCTAAGGGCTTGATGTGTGTTCACACTCAATGTATTTTATATAATATATATTAGAATTTGACTTTTTTTAGAAAATATATTGAAAAAATATTTTTTTAGTTTTTTTTACTCCCTACCTTTCAACAACTCTTTTCTTTTCAAAACGATATATTTATTTCGAAGAAAAACTTTTTTACAATACAAAAATAATGTTTTAAGAAAAAAATACAATTACGTATAATGTTATTTGGGTTTAGAGAAAATCAAGTTCTCTCGCCTTACAGGCCCAGCATTCGATAAATCGGTACTTAATTGTCTTTTAACGTATATTGGGCCTTAAATGGTCGAATAATGAATAATGTTGAAATAATACATTATTAGCTTTTTTATACGAGGTTTTGAAGCTGTTTTTTTTATGTATACATTTTTTCAGAAAGAGCATCATAACATATTTAATTATTGTCTACCTGGGCATATTTTAAACGCCTATTTACGAAGTAATATATATCTTCGAAAGCTGTCTAGATATTTTTATGTTCAAATGTCTTTATTTTTTTTTCATATCTCAACAGAGACAAAAAAGTTTTTGAGATGGAATGTGAAAGTCTTTCAATTCCATTCGTGTTGTCCCTTTTCCTGTAGATTATTATTAGATTTTTATTGAAAAACACACCGGGTAAAATTTTTTTGTTGGGAAAACAATATCCAAGTCTAGGGATTTACACGACTTACGACCTGTCATTTGCCGGTATAAGTGACTACTTTAAACATTGTGTAACTTTCACCATTCTGTCCATTATTGAACAACCATATTACTTATATTTGACACAAAAAAAATTATCACTTTTTTGAGACTGATAATATCCACATTGTAATATCCCTTCATTTGAAATATCTAAATTATTATTATTTTAAGTTGACAACCTTCTTATTAAGTCAAAATATTTTTCTCTAATATTTTTGCTATAATAATAATAAGAATAAAACCCTTACCGCACCCCAATGGTGCATAGGGCACTGCTTCATATAAACGCAGTATTAACTCGATCGTTTACACATGAAGGAAAGGTGATCAGCCCTCCACTTCAGGTACCAGTCCAGTGTAATATTGAATAAATATTAGAGTGAAAAAATCACTTATATTTATTAAACCCCCCTGGGAATCGAACCCGGGACCTCCTTTTGTAATTTATTTATTAAATGATAAAATCAAAAAAATGATTTTCCACATTAGTTTGAAAATGCGATAACAAGGCGAAACAATTGTCACAAGTTTTATTTTGATGTGTTTTTAACGACAAAATACAATTTAGTAGACTCAAAAAATCAGTGATTGATTTTGAAATTATATATGTAAGGATATTTCATTATTATCGTTTTACAAAATTAAGGGATTAAAAGTAAAGAGATACTTTGATAGATAAAAACACTATTAATATTTTATAAATATTTGACATGTTTCTATGATATTAAACGAATAAACAAATAAAGCTAAATATGGGCCATAGGTATATTTAATCGAAAGACAAAATAAAGTTAAAAATCGTTTATTTAAAAAAAAAAGAGTAGAAGAGTGGTAACTTGAAAGCAAAAATAAAGAAACTAATCTTATTTTTCTTTTGCTTATTTAGAAATATGTATAAAAACTTATTAAAAAATAGAGATTCATGTCAACCTAAAATATGACTAGCAATATAATTAGCTTCTGGAAATAGAAATAGGGGACTTTCTTTTTCTGGATTTGTGCTTGTGGTTCCGCTCGGACTTGTGACGTGAATATTCAGAAAAAGACCGGTCAGTGGATCGACTAGGTGAGCGCAATCGTCTTGTACTCCAACAATCACTACTTCTGTACTCCGTCCGGTGGGAAGAATCTCTTCTTGGTTTGTTCCGTTTACTATCCCTACCCTGTTTATATTTCTCAGTCTCTTTCCTTGCAGTGGGAGGAGATTCTGACCATCTCCAGTGATTTCTCTCCATCTCTTTACTCCTGAAACAAATTTTATTAATAAAATAAAACCTTTTGTGTATGTAAGGTCCAAACTAAATAAATGCGCAGGATTTAAAATAAATAAATGCGCAGGATTTAAACTAAACAAACTTTATATTATCAAAATTATCAATCTTAAGTAAATATACAATTTTAATAATAAAACACACAGCGAGTACCTTGATCTCGAAAATGAACATTGGTAACTTCTATGAGATTCAGGTCGTATTGAACTTTTGCTATCCAGGTCGGCAAACATATTCCTGGGATTTCTGAAAACATGCATAAAGTTGCATGCTCTGCCTTTAGGACACCTCTTTCCCGCAAACAACCCTAAAAATTAAAATAATTGTTTGAAATTTATGAGACTTGCATATAGTAATAATAATAAATAAGTTCTAGAATTTTATTTATTGCAAACATATGCAGGATCAATAAACAAACCAAAATGGGCCATTATGCAGTATATATCAATGTACCAAACTTACACAAGCGAGTACAAAAGCTATGCAACCCCGGATGCCATAGCCATCGCTGCTAATCACTTTTTCCTACCTACATTCATCCTCCATTCCTGCTCTCATATGGCAGTAATATTCTTCACCCTAAACTCCTTTAATTGTGTCATCTGTATCCCATTAAATAATTCTACTTCCATATCTAAGAATCTGCACAAATCTTGCCTTTATATAAATAATATTCACTATAACAATCCTATGTGGTGTCATATTCATTATACATATGTGAATAGCGGCAAAAAAATGTGTTTGTAAGTCAAAAATGGAGTCAATGCTGTGTAGAATCTGATGGGATCTAGCACTCCGAAAAGGGGCAAGAATATATACATTTATAAATAAATACAAGAATATTATATTATTTCGAGAAATAAAAATACTTTGTGTTTTGATCCACTCACACTTCACACTAGTTTCGGCAACAACCTGTTGCCCTCTTCAGGGTTTAATTTATTACTAAATAATAAATTAAAAATAATAAATTAAACCCTGAAGAGGGCAACAGGTTGTTGCCAAAACTAGTTGGTTAATAAAAATGTGAGTGGATCAGAACACAAAGTATTTTTATTTCTCGAAATAATATATCAATATGATCCACAAAGTTAATGCTTTCAATATTCAAAACACAAGCATATTATTCTCCCCCCTCTTGTAAGCGAGAGCCTGGTTCATGCCAAATGAACCTATGGTAGATCCGGCAACGAGTCAGCGTGATATAATAGTCCGAACATATAAAATGATTCAGAATTAAAATAAATCTTCATTTTCACAGAGGTATTAAATTAAATTTGAGGACTTAAATTACTAACAGCTATTATTAAACTAAATACTTTTTCAAGACAATTTTATGTTTAAACTGGGTCACAAAGAAGAAGATTGTCTTCTTTCCATTTTTTGCCCCATTATGGTTACCATATGCAATTAGATAATTAAAGATTTGAGAAAAATCCATGATTATAATGATATTATAATGACAAAAGTTAAAAGGAATACAGAGACAAAAGACACATTTTCGAAATTATACTCAATTTCAACATTTATTTTCAAGTGTAAATTCTAATTGGCTTTGAGAGTAAAAGTGTGTTGGTACTTTTAATTCTAAATATTCACATTTTTTTCTAGAGTATAATGTTCAGATACTTACCACATATAGCTCTCTTCCATGAAGGTATATCAGAGAACTGTAAGGATACTTGCTTTCCACCATACCACCGACCATGAAACATTCTGTATGCATTTAGTGCTTCTGGTAGAGACGAATACTCAATATAAGTATTGCCACGCAAGTGACGCTCATAATTACAACAAACCTGAAAACCAAATACAGTATCCTTCTAAAACATATATGTTTACTTATATATATTTATACTTTTTGAAATCACTGTTTTTATTGCTTATTTTTCATGTGATATCCAATACCTTAAATTGGACGACCTTTCCAAATCTTTGAAATTCTGGTAGAACATCATCAAAAAAGTCTTTAAAATGTCTGTAAGTATCATTATCTTCAAATTCTAATTGAATATCATTGTCATATTCATTTGGTGTTGAATGTTCCATAGAGAAATGAGAATAAAAGTTGAGTGCCAAAAGAATCTGAAAAATTTTTTTTAAACAATTAAATTCAAAATACTGTGAACCGATAAACATTGTAAGTTGAATTGATATTTGTTTTTAATTTACACATGGTTTTAACAAATATGTGTAATGTTTTCATAGACTACAGTAATAAATATCAATATTTTCATATCGCTAACTCCTTTCAACGTCGTAAAAATTGTAAATTTTCAGTTGTGCATGTTTTCGGAATGCCCAGGAAATGTACTATATCCCAGCGAAAGCGGCATATTTTTAACTTAATATTCAACCGCTACAGGGCAGAAAGTGTTGTTTTTGAATTTGAAGAAAGGGTATTGTTTAATTATTTTATTAAATATACTAAATATTTTTCAAATGGAAAAAACATATTCAGGTTTTACCTAAAAAGATCAGTTGCACAGTAAAAAGTTCAATAAGTGGCTTGATATTTATTTTTAATGCATTGTATTCTATTTTTAAACTTTAAAAACGATCTCCTGAAAAATCAAGTTTTTTGATATATGACGTTGTTGAAAGGAGTGAGCGATATACATATCAAGGTCAAAAGGTGTTGTTTGCTTTTATTGGTATGCATATATAGCTATCAATAGAATATGATTCAAAGAACCTAAAAGAAAGATATACTGGTGTTCACCTTACTGACTCCTGGTTTCCGATGATTCCGAGAACAATTGTCACTGAATCGACAAGCTCCTGTTTTGCTAAAGAAAGGACACAATTCTTTATCTGGATTAGTTTCTCTAATGATTAAGAGTTCATTGGGAAGTTCTCCCTTTCCGAGACTAAACTCTTCAATTCTCTTCATAAATTCGCGATGGATATTCAACTGTTCTTCTTCTGCCTTCCTTTTCTTTTCCTCGGATTCTTTTATTTTCCTTTGTTCTTCTTCCCATTCCTAAAGAGCAAAAGATTGTGTATTTTAATCAAATAAAAATCATTATCACTTTAATGAATTAGATGATAAAACAATAATTGCCATAAAAGTATTTATTAGGACACACATCAATAGAATGGGATTAATTCTTAAATTATAGTAACCACATTTTCTTGCTGTATAATTGAGATTCATTATTTGCATTTAGAATAATAAATAAATAAATTCAAACAACCATGATTTACCATTTTTATTCTTAGATCTTGCTGAGCGCGCTCAAAACGAGCTTTGGCAATTTTAGTCTGAAGTTGGCGCCATTGTTGCTGTGCTATTAACTCTGTTCTTAACCATTTTTCGTGCTCTTCATCGCGAATTCTTTCCTCTTCTGCCCTTCTAAAAGCTTCGAGATTTTCTTGCTCAGCCTTCCAAATTTGATACTCTACATTGCTCTCCTTTTCTAACTTAGCTACAAAACAAGTTTTGAAATTTAATTATAAATGTATCAGTGATGTCATGAAAATATATTCCAATTTTAAAATGATAGATTAAATAAATACAACAATTATTAGTTATTTCAGAATACCTTGATTTGTATCCATCTCTCTCATTTTTGCTTGCTCTTGTCGAATGCGTTTTCTTCTTAACTTCTTCGCTATTTTTCTCCATAATCTAATTGAACATAAAATGAAATAATTATATAATATTTTTCTTAATTTTTAACAAAACTGTAGAATCCAAAACTATGTATTTTGAGGTTAAAATAAATTGTAAAGATAAATGTTCCAACCTTCCCATGATGTGAAGTAGTTTAAATAAATAAGGATCAGATTACATAGTTACAAAAAAATAATTTTAATTGAAATATTTTATTTACGAAAAGCATAATAAAATAAAGATGAACCTTTATCTTATTTATTATTGGTTGTTTGACATGTAATGTCAATTTAAATGTCTTCTTCTTCTTTTTTTTATGGCTTTTCACCCTTCTTGGGTGTTATAGCCAGTGTCGAGTTATTCTTTATATACACTTTTTACATTTGACTTATAAGTGTTAGTATTCCTGTTAGTAGGGTTAGTTTTATTAGTTATGTTAGTTTGTTTAGTGAGTTATTTTAGTAAGTTATCATACACCTTTACAAATTTATACAATTAATTTTAAGATATTTACAAATTATTTTATAAACAAGTTTGTTAGGGGAGGTTAGTAAGGTTAAGATGTTGGTGGGAAATGGGACGTTTATGCTGGAGAGGTCTGAAAGGAAGCTCGGGTAGCCGTCATTCAACGGGCACCCAAAGAACATGTGATCTAGATCCTCCTCTTCAAGACGGCATTCACACATGGCAGTATCCCGGACATGTATTCTAAACAAGTGAGCACTGCAACAGCAGTGGCTTAGTCGCATTCTGCATAAGGATGTTGTCTCGAACTTGTTTAGAGTTATCCGGGAGAACCAGGGTTTCTCCGTTACCAAAGGACATATATTATACAAATTTTTACCCTTTATTTGGGCAGAGGTATCCCAATGTTCCTGCCATGAGTGAAAAAGTCTTTTCTTTACAATAACGAGGAGGTCATCGATGCTAAGCTCATTCACATATTCTGGGCCCCCGCTAAGGACGGCCTCCTTTGCCAGGGTATCCACCTTCTCATTTCCCTCTATGCCGCAGTGGCTCGGAATCCAGGCAATACTAATTTTTTTATTTAATGAGGCCGCCCGTAGTAAGAGGAATCGAGTCTCGATGCAGCATTCATCTTCGGGGTATAGGAAAGGAGGAGACTTCAATTTCTGTAGGACACTCAGAGAATCCGACAGAATTAGGAACTTGTTCTCTTGAGAATTTAATGCATATTTTACAGCCTCTCTAATAGCGATATTTTCTGCAGTAAATATCGATGCTTCCCGGTGAAGCTTAAACAATTTTTGAAATTTATTGTATTCGCAATAAAAGGCCGCTCCCGTGTGGGCCGACGAGTCCGACCGAGATCCATCAGTGAAGATGATTTTCCAACCTGTCCACTTGGAAGCCCGGATTTGGTGGAAATTTCTATTGGGTTGGAGGTGGCTCTGAACTCCGAACGAGAGTAAAATACTTGGGGAAAATATATGGGCACTGAAAGGATAGCGATAAAGGGGAAAAAGGTCTTGAGTGTTTATATTATTTTTAAAGGTAGTGTAGATTTTAAAACTGTTAACTAATGATGGGGGGTTTTTGTTTCTCCAAAAAGAGGAGAAATTCACATATTGGGAGAGATTTTCTATTTTTTTAAAGAGGAGATTATCTTTTTTAATTGAACATTTTAAGAGAAATTTATCTGCCAAGTACTGTCTTCTCATTCCGAGGGGGGGATCAGAGGCCTCCACTTGCAAGGCGTTAATTGGAGAGGACTTCATCGCTCCGACAATCAATCTCAGGCTCTGTGACTGTATTCGGTCAAGTCTCTGAAGATTTTTTTTCGAACAGGGTTCCAGAATGACTGACGCATAGTCGAGATGGCTGCGGATATACGCAGTGTAGAACAGTCTCTGAGTGAACGGATGGCTTCCCCACCACACCCTTGAGACTGCTCTCAACGTGTTCAATCCGGCTTGGCACTTGTTTACTATGTGATTTGTGTATGAGTTCCATGTAAGATGAGAGTCCATTATTACCCCTAAGAACTTAATTTGTGTGACAGTTGGGACTGCATCATCTCCGTGCTGAATTTTTAAGGCTGGGATTTTTCGCTGTCTACAAAAAACTATAGCATTACTTTTGTTCGCTGATAGTTCAAGGCCGTGTTCCACTAACCAATTCCTTATGTTTCTCATACTAGTATTTAAAACAGTTTCCAAAGTCTTAACGTCTCGACCAGACACATAAAGGAAGAAGTCATCCGCGTATTGCAATAAAGCTGAGGGTCTAAGGATAACATTGCTTATATCATGCGTATAGATATTGAAGAGAATTGGGCTCAGGACGGACCCCTGAGGGAGGCCCCTGCTCAACTCTCTTCCTATCATTTCCTGACCACGTACCTGAATCTCCACTTGCCTGGAAAGAATCAGGTTTGCTACAAATGAAGTTAATTTACGCGGAATGCCTAGACGTAACATTTTACTTTCCAGAATGTGTATTATGACGTTGTCATACGCTCCACTAATATCTAGACACACTCCTATTAAAAACTCATTTTTTGAGAATGCCACCCTTATATCGGAAGTCAGGACAGAAACGCTTTCAATAGTGCTCTTCCTTTTCCTGAAGCCAAATTGAGATTCGGGAAGAGTTTTGGAGCTCTCCACAAACCAATCCAGACGATATTTCACCATATGTTCAGCTACTTTTAACAGTGTGGAGGAGAGGGCTATAGGGCGGTAGGATGATCCGGAATTGGGGTTTTTGTTGGGTTTTAGGATTGGGATAATTGATTGGGTTTTCCAGGAGATGGGGATATTACCAGATTCAAAGAAAAGATTGATAATAGATAGGATATAGGAGAGGGAAGGGTCACTGTTATGTTTGATGAAACTGTATAGTATACCGTCTATACCTGGGGATGAGTCACTCAGGCGGCTGAGGACAGACTTCATTTCTTCTAGACTGAATTTTTGGTCCAACCAGCTTCTCTCTCTAAAATTGTATGTGTAAGAGGTTTCATTCCAATTATTCGCGGTTGACGGGGCTAGTTTGTTGGCGAACTCTTCCACCCAAACCGATGTCTCAGGTCGGCTGATTGGCGGACTGAAAGAGCATCTAAATCGGCGGATCATGCTCCAAACCTCCGAAAGAGGTGTATCTCGGGATAAAGAGCAACAAAACTTTTTCCATCCCTGTCTCTTCTTACTTCTCAAGAGATGTTTTGTTTTTCCCTCCACTTGTTTGAAAATTAGGAAATTTTCGAGGCTAATGTTTTTTGAGTAATTTTCAGCCTGTTTTTTTCTTTTCAGGATGGCCTCTGTACATTCTCTATCCCACCATGGGGCTGGGGGAGGTTTTGCTCGGTTGCTTTTTGTTTTTAAAGGAATGCATGTGTTAGCAGAAGAGATAATGTGCGATGCTAAGGTCTCGTAACATTCCACCGCACTTTCTCTTGTTGGAGTTGGCATTTCCTTTACCCTATTTTCTACTGATCTCGAGAAGTCCTTCCAATTGGCGCCTGCAGTGATATATCTCGGTCGGTGCAAGCCCCCAGGAGAGCGGTTCAGATTACAATTTTTGTGACTGGACATGAAATCGATAATGATGGGATAGTGATCACTGCCGAGAGGGTCTTTCAATATTTTCCAGTGGAGCGTTGGTGCAATTTCAGCGCTGGAGATTGTTAAGTCTACAGCACTGGGTCGTTGGTTTGGAATTTGGAGGCGTGTCGGTGAACCATCATTAAGGATGCACATATTCAGTTCATCCGAGAGATCAATAATATCTCTTCCTAATCTATCGCATGTCGGAGCACCCCACAGACTGTGGTGGGCATTAAAATCCCCGAGGACTAGGAAAGGAGGGACTAATTGCCGAAAAATAGAAAAAAGAATTGATTTTGAGGGTTTGTTGGATGGAGATATATATATATAGATAGGATGGTCAATTCGCAGACCCTAACGGCTGTCACTTGGAAAGGGCAACCTTCAGGCCTAACATTGATGGGGGAGAATGGTAAGGAGTTTTTGATGAGAAGGGCGGAACCGCCCTTTCCATCTTCGCGATCGTCTCGGAGACAGTGGTAGCCCCGAAATCCAATATTGGATCCCGGTATCATCCATGTCTCCGAGACGGCCGCAACAGATATAGATTCTTCGTGGAGTGAATTAAGAAGGTCTTCTTTCTTATTTCTAAGGCTATGGCAGTTCCACTGAAGAATCCTCATCGGAGGAGCCATTTTTTGTTAAAAGGGAATTTAACGATTGAATTAGTTGATGGGCAACGTTGGACGGTATTTTGGTGTTTTTTTGTAAGAGTGATAATATGAGGTGTAGGACTGTAGTGATGAGTGTAGAGTTCGTGTCTGGTTTTGGGGGGACTGTGTTGGGGAAAGCACCTCCGTTAGATCCCGATGGAGACTGTCCATTTGGGAAATAAAGAAGTGAGGGGTCGATATGTGTTTGAGGATTAGGAGGCACGCCTCTTGACTTTGACTTTTTTTCCACTGTCTTTTTGAAGGATGTAGAGGGAGTGGGGTGTATAATCGTTTTGGGTTTGGATGTAAAAGTAGGATTTTTTGATGCCATTTCTGCATAAGAGACTGTGGATTTATTAAACATTTTTGATGCTTCTATATAAGAAATGCTCTTGTCCGCCATCGTATGTTTAATATTTTGTTGCCTGCTAAGTTCCGGGCATGACTTGCTAATGGCAGAGTGCATTCCTGAACAGTTGAGGCATTTGTATACTTCAGCTGCTACATTGCAAGTATCCCCATTGTGTGAGGACCCGCACTTATAGCAGCGTGCGAGGGATCTACATACAGTTTTTGTGTGTCCAAATCTACAGCACTTGTAGCACTGTATCGTTGGAAACACATAAAGCTCCACGGGAAGGAGTACGTTGAAAATCGAAATATTCGAAGGCAGTGACTTGGAGTCGAAAGTCAAGACGACAGTATTGGAAGGTTTCCATTCGACAGTTTCCCCTGTTCTCGATCGATAATTCAATCGTCGAGCCTTAAGGACCTTACCGAATCCTCGAGGAACCTCAGCATTCTCCACAATGTCCTGTTCAGACCAATGTGAAGGGATGCCTTTGGTAACTCCTAGTTTTGTTACTTGGTAAGACGGAATAAATGCATTGTATTTTGCCGTTTTTAGTAAATCTAAATTTAAAAATGAATTGGCTTCGTTCGCCGTCTTAAACTCCACTGAAAGACGGTTGCGGCCGACGGACTTGATTCCGTTCCAGGCCGTCCGAATATTATTTCTGTGAAGGAAGCGACCGAAATCAATATCATAAAGGTTGGTTGCGGTTTCGCTGTCAGCCTGGATTTTCGATACATGTACAATGTATGGAGCACGGTCCATTCCATTGTATAAGCAGGATAATGGGACTTTTGTTTGTGTATTTGTGAGCGTATTTGTAGGTAAGTTCGGTATTGGGTTAGAAATTGACTGAATAGGTAAATCAGAAACAATATTAGAAACAACATTACGTGGACTTGGACATTTATGAACGAGACGATCCGAGTCGGAACTCGATTTCTTCTCACTACGTTTGGTCATTCTTTGTTTTTTAGGTTTGTTTTGGCATTGAATTGTGATGAAATCTGCCGCATCCGGGACAGACTCCATCGTTGCTTGTGACGAATCTGATTCTCCATCCGGAGGGTCCGGAGGTTTTTCTTTGTCACTCATTTTTTATAAGTGAGTAGTGCGAGAAAGAAACCAAACGTTTGAAATTTAAAAATAATTAAATAAAAAATATTATAAAGTGTGAAAAGATTATTGTTACCTTGACTGTGGGTAGAGGAAACACGGGAAATAAACAAACTAATCTAAGAAATGTTATATTAATAATAATAGAAACACTAATTCACCTACAAAACTGATTTTACATTTGTTAAATAAAAGTATGTTAGTTTTAAAGCAATTATTTTCACGAGGATCAAAAACCAAACCGCCACCACTGTATTAGTCCATAGAAAAAAAAACCAATTTAAATGTCAGAAAATTCAGTCTTTAGTTGTGTTCTTCTTCTTCTTTTTTATAGCTTTTCACCCATCATGCTATACCAACACCTATATATATATATATATATACGCTCTACCCGGTGTAGAATTTTTTTTTTTTTTTACTTTTCCAACATTCAATTTTGAAATATTAGTATTCCCGTTAGTGGGGTTAGTTTTATTGAAATTTGAAAATTGATTTATACATAAGTTTGTTGAGGGAGGTTAATTAAAGTGAGATATTAGTAGGTATGGGAATGTTAATACTGACAAGATCTGATAAGAAGCTTGGGTAGTCAGGCACTCAAAGAACATTTGATCCATATCCCCCTCTTTAAAACGACGCTTTCACATGGCAGTCTCCCAGATATGTATTTTTTAAAAGTAAGAGCCGCAACAGCAGTGATTTATTCGCATTCTGCAGATTGATGTCGCCTCGGAAGTGTTCGGAGTTATCTGGGAGAACAAAGGTTTCTCGGATATTGAGGGAGACAATTGCCCTTGACATGGGTTAAGGTATCAAGACATTCCTGCCATGCATGAATTTGTATTTTTTCACAAGAATGAGGAGATGGTCGACACTTAATTTATTCAAATATAGAGTCCCCGGATTACCTAAGTATTTTTTTTTAATGTGTACATCACATCGTCCTCCCAGCATATCAGCACAGACTAACTATCAATCAGTCCTCCCCTTCTTTTCCCATTGTTTATTCTATGGAATTTAGAATATCATTTATCTATGGTTTGTTGCGATTTGTTATTTTGGATTTTGCGGTTTTATTTTCCAAGAAACAAGAAACATCTCGAGAATCGTAAATTATTTCGGCTTTCGACCAATTTGTGTTATCTTTTATTTATCAGAAACTGACTCGAATATAACGGTGTCAAGAAAAGTAATTGCATTATTAATTTTAAAATGATTTTGATTTAAAACTACATAAACTTCATTTCAAAACGTAACTGCTACTGTTGAAACTCGTTTACGGGTGTATTTTTAACCCTTTCGGCTTCAGAATGCCGTTCGCAAATCAGCCCTCCGTCCATATAACGGAATTGACGGATGAAAATGTTAAGTTTGTCGTGGAGGACACAGAGTTAAGGTGAGTTTATCAATATTGGAACTATTTTGATGTGAATTTTTTTCATCGAGTTTCTAATGTTATTCATGTTCCCATGTTTAGTGTGGCAAACAGCATGAGAAGAGTGTTTATTGCAGAAACTCCTACAATGGCAATCGATTGGGTGCAGTTAGAAGCGAACTCGACTGTATTAAGTGATGAATTTTTAGCTCATAGGATTGGGCTCATCCCGCTTATATCTGATGAAGTAGTCGATAGACTCCAATATACTAGAGTAAGTATACTTATATATTTAGTATATTGTCAACTGCATTATATGACATCTTATTGTACTTTTTATGTTCGACCTTTAAGTATTAAACTGGGGACTGACCAGAGTTATTTCGTCATAACGTAACACGTTACGATGAGAGCATTCGTATAACTCTCCGCTCGTTCCGCGTGTTCCCTTTGATGTCGGTTTTTCGGCAAATCCCTTAGAGTGCTCCGTTAAGGCTCAATTTTAGGTCAGTACACAGCGGAAGCTCGATGAGAGCATTTGGTCGGGATATCGTTCGATGTTGGACCATGCACATTTTCTTACGACCACTATGGTGCGGGATACGAAAAAAACATTATATTTTATTGAAAAATATAAAGAACATTAAATATTTTGAGATTGTTACCTAATCTCACCCTGATTATTACCATAAAATCTAAAAAAATGACATGTGGGTCGAATTAGCATCATCAGTCTAAACTCAAGTGGAAGTTAGTAAAAAAATTACAAGCTCATTAGCTTCTCCGAGGAGTGAAAGACAAAAAAAAAATATCCAGTAACATTTTTTTCTTCATCTGGAGTGAGCTGTAATTTATAATATTAAAATCACAGAACCAAGAATCACGTCTTTGTTGTCTAACATTTCAACTACGAATGCAAAGAGGATATAAACACTACGTTTTAACGAATATGGAGCACAGGCGAGCAGTTGTGTTCTAAACGAACACTTATTGGGGTCAGTTAGCAATGCCGTAATGTAACACGCTCGCCGCGAATGTTACATTACGACGAAATGCTCTGTTCAATCTCCACCTTAAGCATTTTATCATAATTGTGTTGTTTTGTTATAGGATTGCGTGTGTGTGGACTTCTGTTCCCAATGTTCTGTAGAGTTCACTCTGGATGTGAAGTGCACGGACGACCAGACCCGGCACGTGACCACGGCCGACCTGAAGTCCAGCGACCCGCGCGTGGTGCCCGTCACATCCCGCCATCGCGAGGATGACCAGGCGGAGTATGGGGAAACTGATGAGATTCTCATCATCAAACTACGAAAGGGTCAAGAGCTCAAATTGAGAGCTTATGCTAAAAAAGGTAAAAGCCTATTTACAATTATTTTAATCTTGAATTTGAAAATTTTTGAATCATGGAGTAATTTTATCCTCCTTTTAGTCTTTTGGATTCTTTTAATCAATACTGAATAAAATTGATCGACTGCAAACATCACGCACAAGTATGTGTGTAGGTTTATTAACCTGTCCGGGAGTATATAGTCGAAGTCTATCTGTCAGTTGGTATGATGTAATTTGTATAGTAATGACATCTGTTGATATTTGTATTTAAATTTGTCATAAAATAAAACCTAGACATGGTGAGCTTTATTTTTTACTTAAATTATTTTTACATAATTTCTATCTTTGTAATACATGATTTTATTTTAAAAATATATATATTTAATGTAAAAAAAACCCACTCCCCAGAGAAAGTCGAACATCAATTATTGTCCTCCTGGAAAGGTTAAATTCACTAGACTTTATAATTTTATTACATATAATGTCGACTCGTCTCAAAGCAAACTGAAGATCTTGACAAGCTCCTTTCCGAGTCATCGATTGAGTGTTGGACTTTTTTGCCGATAAACCCACAAAGTCGGATGATTATAGCGCATGTAAATATCGCTCACTCATTTCAAGAACGTCATAAATCAAAAATCGTCAATTTTCAGTTGTGCATGTATTCGGTATGCCCAGAAAATGTACTATATCCCAGTAGAAGAGGCATATTTTTCACTTAATATTTACCCGCTATGTATAGGGCAGAAAATGTTGTTTTTGCATTTTGAAGAAAAGGTATTGTTTGATTCTTTTTTTAAATATACTTAATATTTTTGAAATGGAGAAAAAACCTGAAGGTTTTACCTAAAAATATCTGCTGCACAGTAAAACGTTAAAAGTGGCTTGACATTTATTTTTTAAACATTGTGTTATACTTTAAAACTTTAAAAACGTTCTCCTGAAAAATCAAGTTTTTTGATTTATGACATTCTTGAAAGGAGTGAGCGATATGTTATGTTAGTTTGAGGAGTTATTCACTGGTTACTTAATATAAATAATGACTTGTTTTTAGGCTTTGGTAAAGAACATGCAAAATGGAATCCTACAGCTGGAGTGTGCTTTGAATATGACCCGGATAATTCTATGCGCCATACTCTATTTCCAAAACCAGATGAATGGCCTAAAAGTGAGCACACAGAGTTGGATGATGATCAGTGTAAGTCTTACATATTTACCAATATAAGACCCTATACACGTAGCTTGCTACTGTTGCGCATTCACAACTATTAGGCCTGGCCATTGAGCACATATGTATATACATGTCATTAAGGTTTTGCATTTTCTGTTACAGGTGAAGCTGAATATAACTGGGAGGCTAAACCGAACAAGTTCTTCTACAATGTGGAGTCTGCTGGAGCCCTCAAACCGGAGAATATTGTAATGATGGGAATAGCCGTATTGAAAACCAAATTATCTAATTTGCAAATGCAACTCAGTCATGAATTGCAAAATGATGCGCTGAATATAAGTTAAGATCTACTATGCATAAACAAGTCTGTCTGATTTTATAAAATAAAAGTTTTAAATATAATGATGTTTTAATCATTTAATTGAAAACAAACTATCCAATCGCGTTATATTGTTGATGATGTTGCAAACCAGCTATCTCGAACATTTTTATAGGAGTTTAAAAATATTAATATAGTTGAACTTCTGTATGATAAATTTTTATATAGTAAAGTTCTCTTGACATAAAATATTATTGAACATAGAAATTTAAGTATATTTTTTGATTTAGAAATTTTTCCCAAATTCCAATTTGACTTGAGAATGACTAGATGTGTAGTGGTAAACCATTCACACACATTTAATTTATTAGTCTTTAATTTTTTCACTTAAAAAACAGGATATATTTAAGCTTGTGTGCAGCAAAATACATATCTCGTTATGTTTTTACTGCATACATAATATGTATGTTATAAAATTATGTATTGTGTATTAGGATTTTTTAATGCAATTTTACTGCAATTCCTAATATGTATAAAAATTTGACCATGATTTCGAGGTGAAAAACCAACATGTTAAGGTGGAGACTGACCGGAGCATTTCGTCATAACATCGCTCGCGGCGAGCATCACCGAGCATCCGAAACTAGCGAATGGAGCGCTCCGCTTGGTGTACTGTCTGCCTGAATGCTCGCATCGACGAAATGCTCCGGTCAGTCTCCACCTTAAAAAGAATATCTGGTAGGTATCTACTAGTTTCTGTTATTTGCGGATGACCTAAAGCTTTTCTTAAAGGTGACAACTTTTGACGATTTTCATCTTCTCCAAGCAGATATATCAAATATATGTGAATGGGGGAGACGAAACAAACTAATGTTTAATGTTTCTAAGTGTTCGGTCACGTCTTTCACTAGGGCCCAAAAAACTCTCAAAAAACTATTTTATTGCTACAAAATGAACGACCAAAATCTGATGCGAGCGTCGAATGTTAGGGATCTGGGCGTTAGGTTTGTGAGCACCCTGACATTTCACAATCACATAGAGGCGGTCAGTGGTAATGCATTGAAAATGCTAGGATTTATTCTGCGTACTGCCAGGGTCTTCGAAAATACCCGCGTGCTGAGAACTCTTTATAACTCCTTGGTGCGAAGTAGACTCGAGAGTGGGTCGATGATTTGGGGGCCACACGAGCTTAAGTACTCTCTTATGGTAGAGAAAGTCCAAAACAAGTTTCTGAGGTATCTACATGAAAGAGTATGGCTATTATCCTTGGCTCTACCCGACCGAGTTTCTTCAGGGTATGCTTGGCTACAATAGTTAAGAGACTAGAAGGAATGTGTATTTGATTACGCATTTTTATCCATTATTGTGCGGTATGATCGATAATCCTGAAATTATCTGGAACATTGGTCTGTATGTTCCCGATAGTTACCTAAGACAGCGTCGACATAGATTGTTTCACATTCCTATACACGGGACCAACCTGCCGATGGTTATGCCTGTAGGAAGAGCTACCGCTATGTTGCTAACAATATCTCATCGGATATTGATCTGTTCCATGTGTCTGAAGGAGTTTTCTGAAGCGGGATTCTTCTACACCTTCAGCAATAGTATTCTTGCTTATTTTCTATTTTTTTAATGTATACGATTTAAATTTAAGTTTGTAATGTGTATGTTAATTATAAATAAATTGAAATAGTACGTTTGATACAATTTAACAAATGAATTTTATTATTTTTTTATTGTTACTATAAAAATATCCACATCTGCAGAAATATTAACTGAGGTTTAGAAATATTTTTGTAATGGTTCTCCCAGAACAGCTTCCAATGTTTGAACAGCTTTTTGGGTTGCAGTTTCTACACTCTGGACTTCGTCTTCCAACAGTTCCGCCAGGAATGGGACACTTTCTGGTAGTAAAGGCAGCCAACTATCTCCTAGCTTGGTGGCCATTTCACAGACACAATTCAAACCTAGAAGCCTGCAAAGAAAGAAATCATATTGTGTACCAGACGATTTATAAGTCGTTAACTTGGAGTGGTTCTGATATACATATGTACACTGATTTGTATTAGTTTATTTCCAATGTGTTATTTGTTTAAATTCCATAAATAATTGAATTTCTAGATTTTCACACCCATTTACATGCGGATAAATTGTTTCCGGGTTATGTTGTGGTGTCAAAACCTACTTGCTGACGTTTCAGCCGCAATTGCAGGAACAGAGTTATCATCAGGGTGATGTATTACAGATGAAACAAATGTCACATGTAAATATTAATGTGCGCCTATAGATAAAAGCCTGTAAAATTCCCGCCAGGCATATCTTAAAGGATGTGTAATAGATGACCTTTTATATTGGTTAAAATAAATAAATTTAAAAACTACAAACACGCTTTGCCAATCTGTATCTGTAGAATTGGTAAAGGCCACTGCCAGCATTTTTAATACAAAATGATTTTGAACCTGCCAAAATTTAACAATATTTTGAGTGTACTTTGACAATCTTTGTACACAAATACTGGACGTAACTATAAAGGATTGCTACCATTTTTTTATTGATACTTCAACAGACGGGAAGAAATTATTGAGATAGGAAGTCTGAGCATTTACATTGGCTGGTTTAAATGATCATTTCATATATTTACATTAACCATTCCACCAATGACTGACAATAAAGTTATTCAAATTTCGGGAGTTGTATACATGTGTTTATGTATTCTATTTTACAGCAAAGTTTCACATACAAACACAGGTAATAACCGTTATAAATGGCCAGATTTCTGCATTCCTATTCTGTTGAGATATCAATAAAAAATTACATAAATGTATGAAAAAGAAATTAGTTCCATATCTGATTATTCCATAAATAACTTTATAAAAGAGCACATCGCATAATGTAAATATATATGTACATACCTGATGTTGTAATCATTATGACGAGTTTTTAACAAAATTTGGTAGTTGAGAGGTTTCCACAATGAGTCATCGGCTGTGGCTACAGCGAATTGGGCAATACATGGTATTATCAGTTGTTTAGCTCTGGTATTTAATACTTCTGTTCCTCCAATATCATTATCCAGTTGATCAATCAATGGTTGCATTATTGTTTCGAATCTATCTTTGTTCACAAAATTTTGGCTATCATATAAAAACACGGCATTTAATGTTTTTATAATGTATTCAATCAATTCGCAGCATTTTTCTTCGGAATTCAGAAACAGTGTATCCTGTTTATTCTTATTGCATGCATTTAGTAAATCTGCAGCATTTTTTATAAAATGGCCAGCAAACAAAATAAATAATCCCTTAAGATTTTCAGCTATAGAATAGCTCAATCTGAAACAAATTAAACATATTTTTAGATTAAATTGACTCATTTTTAGATTGTAAATATGAACAAATATCAATAAGGAAATGTGAGGAATAGAATATGGATGATACCTGTAAAATGTAATAGCTCGTTCGTTGTTGTCATCGGTTGGCATTCTTACTGCCCAGTCAAATATTTTAAAGTACAAAGGTCTGAAAGACGATTCTGATAACTTTAATACGAGTGAGATAAGTGCTTTTATAACACAATCTTCAACGCTTTCTATGTGAGGAAGAATATCAGGCTGGTGTTGAGAATCACACCTAAACTGTAGCGCTGACAAGAAAAATGTAGATAACTCTTGCTGAAGGGAAGTAAACTCTGGACCCGATATTCCAACAAAGCTCTCGGACAATATATTCATCACAGGTCCTATCGCAGTAAACTTTTCTTTCTTTATTAACTGGTCATAGCACTGCATAATAACCGGTATTAAAACTCGCGGAGCTATTGTGCTGGATATTTTATTTTTTATCAATATTAATTTAGATACCACTGGTGAATTTTTATTAGCTGTGTCGATATATTCCCATTTTGCAGACAAAATACAGAACTCAAACAAAAGTTTTTCTAAGTATGGACTTAAGAAAAGAGGAATGGTTTCGATAATTTTATAAATGGCCGTGATAATGCTTAAAAGTACCAACTCTAGAGATCCTGCCGTTCTTTGTGCCTTGAGTATCTTGATAAGAGATGGCATGAATTTAGGTAAATACGCTATAGCATGAGCCTTCAGGTTGCTACATAATTCCGCTAGGCATAAAACTATCGAAGCCATCAAATTTCCAGAGACTCTCGACCTTGTTAAATTAGTTATTAAATCCAAAATAGGCTTGAATTTCAGGGGATCTTCTTGGGCTAGAAGTCTCACGAGAAGCTTTAAAGAAAGAAGGGCAGTTTGTTGGTTTAGCTCTACTTCCTGCTTACTGAGCCCATCCGGAATATCTTCATTCTCAATGCTGTTAATAATATTAAGTATCGGATCCAAAATAGAGTAAACAAGATTCCTATCACACTCGGTGAAAAATGAAACGTGATATTGCAGTTTTGTATTTAATATTTCCATTGATTTTCTTCTTACGGTTGGTAAATTATGGGTCATTAAGCCTCGAACCACCATAACAAACATATCAACAGATAAAAGATTGTTGACATTATCTAAAATTTCGTAGCTATGATGAAGCATAACTTTCCAATACTTTGCTTGAGGTTTTGCAACATTTTGATCCGCAGTCTTTGATACGACTTGGATGTATGTTAAAACATTCACTATAAATGTTTTGTATAAATCTTCCATTTCTCCTTTATCGGTAATTAAATTGATGCGTTGCACTAATGTTTGATTTGATAAAATGTTATTCACAAAAGTTATAATTGTGTATTTAAAGTGACGTAATTGCTTAGATGTATGCGAGTCAATACCAAATATGACCGTAGGATCTATTTTGATGTGCGTATCGAGTTCATCATCTTGCTTGTCAATCGGTAATGTCTTCAAGAATCCCACAAGTTTTATGCAACTTTGCATTATAATGTCAGGTGGAAATTCCAATGATAAAGCCATAGCAAAATCTAATCTCCTGACCGGTTGTTCTTTATTTGAAACCTTGGGAACATTTTTTTCTTCATTTCCATGCATAACATGACTTTCAAACATCAAATTTAAAAATGTGGAAAGAAAGTGCGAAGGACCCAGTGTCAATAAAAGTTTCTTAAATAGTGGCAATCTACGATGTTCTGGTACATCCAAAACAACGTCGACGAATATTCTCAAAACTGGTATGACTTCTCTTTCTAATTTCTCTACTTCAGTTTCGTCTTTATGTTTTTCATATTTTACCAAAATAGGAATCACAGTTTCAATGATCTTAGTGATTATCTGAAAACTATAGGCATCGTCGTGTCTCAGAACAGATGACCCAATAAATGTGAATATTGCCATCATGTGATGCAAAACTTGATCAGGAAGCATGGAAGCTGCTTGAGATAAAAGCATTAATGCATGATGGTGAGTTTGGGGGTTCTGTGTACCTCGTATGCACATAACAATCAGTTCTATGTCCATAATGCCCTGTGGAATTCTTTTCGACGATATGCTGTCCGTTGGATACAATTTTTGAGCACAATGTAAAATACTCGTCAGGAGTAATTGTTTCACATATTCAACTGCAGATTGCTCTTCAAAATCTAGACATTTTTTTAAAATTGTAAATAAATTTGGCAGCATGTTGTCGATGCCAGATAATTTTCTTTTGTTTTGAATATATTCTAATAACGTCACGCCACATTTCCATTCCTTGGTGTCTAGCACTAGTAAGGAAGGAATAAAGGGTTTTAATCTCTTTCTTGAACCTGCCGGATCATTCTTCTCAGTTATGTTTTGCATTGACAAAAGAACTGGCATTATATGCTTTGCATCAATATTTACACGTTTTATTAATTTAGCTGCAGAAGAAATTACACTGGGATCTGTCCCAAAAGTTCCCGCTTCTATTATTAATGCTATAAGAGCTTCCGCCCTTTTAAAGGGAAGTATGGAAAATAATTCTTCGTCAATTTGTTGCATCATTAAAGTACTTATTGAAACATGATTTGCTTCAATTTTTCTAGTATTCCTGATACATGTTGTAATAAATTCCCATACATCATCGTTTTCCATTGCCTGCTTTAATGAGGTGGAATCAATTCTTGATATTATACTACACAATGTCTGTGATTCAAAATTATTATCAATATTCTGGTCATTTTGCAGTAAATTTAAGGCAACAGATGAAAATATTTTAAGTATGTCTCCAGATTTTATATGTGCTATAATGATAGTTATCTTAGCTTTTATACTGTACGGTATAGTGTCATGCGCTATTGACTTTATTATGGAGTCTAATGCTTTCTTCATAGGACCCTGAATGTGTTTGGGAAGACTTTTACGTACTGTAGAATCAGGAGAGAGAAGTGTATATAAAATTAAAGGAACCTGTTCGTTATCAATCTGTATTTCCTCTCTGCGAGAAAGTAACTCGCTTAGTAGAATGTGAGAATGGTGTTTTGGGTTTTTCACACTTGAACAAATAATCTGTATAATATCCATGACAATCATTCTTACGGTAGGCGCTTGCGAATACATGGACAGAATAAGTGAAATCAACATATTATTTGAATCCAGAATCCAATCGAGTTCAGAGCTCGATAATTTTAAGAATGTTTGCAGAATTCGAAGTGATCGAATTTGTACTATGTAACGATCATTCATTTCTTGATCTTCATTGTTCAACTCAGAATAATCGACAGTATATTTTGTTATAAATTCAATTTTTTCTTTCATAACAGTGCAGTTAGAATTTATCAATAAGCGAAGCACTGGATTATAGGCCTTCTCAAATTTATTATTACATCCTCTAATTAATATTGTATACAACTTGGAAACAAAATCAGCACCACTATTTGCAATTGGTGGTGTAGAACTTGTTGTTTTAGTTTTCTTAATGATATTTTCCAAGAAGAATGTGTAAATTTGGACAGGAAATTTTCCTTTTCCCGAAATTTCAATAAACTGTGTTATAGTTTCAGGAGAAAACTTTTCCAGTTGTTTCACATACAACATTTTAACATTGTCCATAAAGTTTGAGACCTCATTTAAAATCTTTATGCTTTCAGGCAAGTCACAATTAGCTTTCAAAGAAAAAGTAAGCAAAAGTAATGCGAACATTTTTGAATTGTAATTACTTTCAGAGCCTGCAGCATTTAAAATGTAAAGAAGATCCTCAGTACTCGGTAACCATGAACCATTTTGTAGAATATTAAAGATAAATTTACTTATATAAAGAGGATTCTTATTCTTTGAGGGAGTTAAATTTGCTCCCGAGAGAAGGCGTTGTCCTAAATTAGATTGCATTATAAGGATTGTGGCAGAAATAGACTGTTCATCTTTAGGAAACAAATAAGGTAATACTGCCATACATGTTCCGAGATCTGAAAGTGATTCTTCCAAAGAGCACAGATATTGTAATGCTTTACATGCAGGTTCCCACCATGACGTGTCTTTATGCCCATTGCGTACAATTGATCTTAAATTAGTAATCAATGTTTTCCCCACAAGTGTTACAAGATCTTCGAGCTTAATATTTAATAGACTCAATACAACAGCTGGATCTTCATCTTCGAGACGATCAGAAATAGATTCTCTTAAAAATTGTTTATTACTTTTATTTAAATTCCTGAAATCCTTCACAATATATTTCACTGCTTCTAATCTGATTTCTGGATTTTTGTGGTAAAGTTTTTCAAACAAAAATGAATCTCCTAATTGTTTTATCAGTTTGGGTGCGAATCCGAGAATATCATTTAACGAAGATTTTTTGTTGGACATTTTGTTTGATTTTATAACATCTCTAACCACAATGTCAAATTCATCCGGATATTTAAGTTCCAAGCTTTTAAGAAACTTTGAATACCATGTTTGTATTTTGATGTTTTCGGAAGCGTCTTCTTCTATAACTTCCATGTCGGAGTCATCTCCACTTGTAGTTGTCTGGGAAGTTATCCTATAGCAATCTATGACACATCTGAAAATTTAAAATAAGATAAGTTTTAACTAAAATTCAATCATGATTATTTTTTAAATAAAAATATTTGGGTTCCAGATTATTCAGGGATTTAATAAATACAGAAATCTCAATTAATTTAAAATTTGGTGAGAAATGTGGTGTGGAAATGTAAACATCAGGTTTGTCTTATGATCAGTGAATAACCATATAAATGTTAATAAAAGATAGAATAATACGCGCTTACAAAAACAACAAAAAACAGTAAAGAACATACTTGATCATACCGCAAGCCCCTGGAGAATTCATGTTGACTTCTGAGATAAATAATTCTGCCAAACTTGAAAATCTTCTCAAATTTTCTACATTTTGTTGCAGTAGTGACAACACGCCAGATACAAAGCCCTGAATAAATCTAGAGACATCTGTATCTTCATTGATCAACACGTTCAGGTTAAAACAGATAATTTTTAATTCATCTAATGAAAGATTACTGACAAATTTCTCAGATACACATGTTAGGCTTTCTTGAGATTGGAACAATAAGTGTAATAACAATACAGCCTCATACTGTAATGCAGAATCATATATTTGTATTTTATCTACTAAGTGGCCGGAAACTTTACTATTCAACTGAGTCTTGGTGACTAACTGAGCCACTATCATATATCCCGCAGCTCGAAGATTTCCCACAGAGGAAGTGAGACTTTTCAACAAGCCGGGTAGTATATTAGTAACATGGCCTTCGGTGATGGTTTTGGAATATTCTAGTGCTCCAACTACACTCGAGCAGTAAAACGCAAAAAGGGTAGAAAGCAACTCAGATTTATCACCAAACTCTTTGATTGCTTTCCTTACCATATCACTGATGAATTCTAAGAAAGACGGATTTGAAGCGCAATGAGTGAACAATACTGGCTTCGCTAAGGGAATGCCTGGTTTCTGTAATGGCTCCAACCAATTCCATCTATCAGTGGCGTCGCTCACTTTCATAATTTGCAGGCAACGTACAAATATTTTGGTTTCGTGATAAGGTAATATGAGGCGGAAGAAGTCATCCTTATTATATTTATGTATGTGAAACCGGTTTATGAGCCATTCTAGAGCCTTATGACTTGATTGAAGAAGAAAATACGGAGAAAGTTGTACAAGAAAGCTTTTGATAGTTTTGTCGATTCGCTTATTAGCATCTTTCGACTGAACAGATCTCTCGAATTCTTTGGATGAGATGCTAAAGAGCGTATTTTCATAGTCTGAAAAGCGCTGATTAATGTTCTTCAGTTCGGCTAGGCCGCTTAAACCAATCTCATAAAATGTCTCTCTGTCTATAGAAGCTGCTTCTTTCGGATCAAACAAGAGGGAAGTTTTTTTCTTTTCCTGCTTGTAAATTGACGTTTCTGGTACGGCAAGTTTTTTCAGTTGTTGAGCCAACGAAGTCGACATGTTGAAATCTGAAAATATATGACCAACCTAACATTTCAGAAATAATATATGGATGGTAAATGAAAGTACCAGAAGGCACCCAGGATAAACCGGCTATATCGCCTTCGGGTGGGATAATAATATATGTATAACGATCATTATTGCTTTTAAGTAAATGAATTAAATACAAACCTTCACAATTTTCTCTTACACTTTATGCTTAATATACTTCCAAAATGTTTATTCGCGAGAACATTACTTATCGCACACAATTAAGGTATTTGACAAAACTCAACTGTGTATAACCTGCAAATGGCAAGTAAACGTCAATCGTCCATGATATATCCGCCAAACGCACGTGTTTATAGATACTTTAGTCTATGGGCGCCAGACCTCTCGGGGCATCGTTGGCAATCGGAAACAACGTAGGTACCTACCTACCCTATGCGATTTCTCAAAGGTACATAGGGCATTGATTTGACCTTGCCTCGGTCACAAATTACACTGACTCTAACAGGTCGATTTTATACTTCCAACGCTAACCTAGATCAAACAAATTAAATATTTAAGCAAAAGATCACTTTTCCTATATCAATTTCCCAAACACTTCGGTCTCATAATATGGTCGCCTACTTTCAAAATCCGCCAGATCCATGTAAGTCGATTTTACAAAAAATTCAAAACCCCCCAGGTAACATTTATGTTGTAAAGATTTGTATAAAATATTATGAAATAGAGAATTTTCCCATTTCTTAAGAAAATTATTCAGAAATTAAAAAAAAAACACGAGACACAAACCGATAATGACGTCATCTCATTTTTTTGTTTTGACCTATCCCCGCTCTCTGATTGGCCGATATGGGTCAGAAGGCAAGTTCAATGAATGTAGTGGAGTTTGAATTACAATGCTGTTTTTAAGTATTTTTAGCAGGGTTTATAACTGTATAAATATTTTAAACAATAAAACCCACAATTGGCATTCCGATAGAGTATTTATTTTAAAATCTTATGAAACTAGATCTGGCGGATTTTGAAAGTAGGCGACACATATAATATAACACAAAATTATTATAAAGGCTATAAATATAATTTTGTTCTTTGAGTTTTAAAAGGTTCAATCAATTCACTTACAGATTATATCAATAGAAATCTTTTAAACACACAAGAATATATTTTAGTAATGCCTCCAAGACGGCATTATTTTATTTATATACATATTTTAGATTATACATATTTGATAAGGAGTTTGAGTATACATATTCTTTTGAATATCAATCTAACCAGATGTTTTATTCCATACTACTGGAAATGAAAAAAAGTAAATATTTGTGCTTTCAAATAATGTTACATAATTTCAAAAGAAGTTTGAATTTCCAGTGAGAAAATACAAATTCATGCCTCTACCCACATATATTTTTCCAGGGATGTATAGTTACAGTGTTTCGCTAGAAGGAAAAATCAGTCAAATAGGAAGAAATAAGCCAAAGTTGTTTTATTTCCATAGTTGTTTGGTTTGATCATTAATCTTGAAATTAGAGTCTATTGGATAGATTCATTACATTCCAATAAACGGAACCATCTTGCCTTGTTAGAAGGGCGACCACTTTGCCGAATGATTCGTGCTTTTAATTCCGATAAATAACATGTATTACGAATCAGGATTCTAATTTTCCTATTGAACAGTTAATTATTTGGAAATATTTCTATATGGGTATCAATTTGATATTTGTGATAATTTTTTATGTACCTATTGCATTTCCTAATATGATGGTTTTAATATTTCAGTGTCGGGTTGTGGTCCTGTGGTTAGTTTCGCGGACCCTTGAGTCAGAGTTTCTCGGCTCGAACCCACTCTACCATAATTTGTAACCTATTTCTAATAATGAGCCACTTCGGCTCACAGAAATAGTATGAAATTGAAGTTTTATTGTAAATAATAATAAAAAAAACACAAATATTCATCATTAAAAAAAATCTTTTTAATATCCATGTTAATCAATAAATACAATTGAACATTATTTCCTATCCAGCCAGTGATGTGCTGCTAAAATTTTAGCAACCGGCTCACACCTTGGTGAACACTACATAAATGATAGAGCGAACACTATGAAAATATTCAGTCTTATTTTATTTTCAGTATCCATTTGTATTGACTGGAAAACATGAATCACAACCATAACTAACATATGCAGCATCATGTTTAGTACAGTCAGAAACATCGGCAGAAAGTGCTAACAACAATTGACCCAGTAAAAAGCTATTTAAATCAGAACGGAGGTGTAATTATATAATTTAAATAAAAAAAATTAGCTGGTTCTTTACTTATATTATGTATAATGTAAGAGTATTATAGAAATAAATTTAATTAAAAATGATTATTTAAATTTTAGATATAAAACGAATTACTGAATATGTATGTAGATTATCCGCGTTTGTAGTGTAGTGCCTATAGTGTTGGAAATCTACAGGTTCTAGTGAATACTTCTGAAGATAAGTTGTCATTTATCTTGCCTAAACCCACTCTCTACTCTTCGTCTGCAGAATTCATTTTAAGATATGGAATAAAATCATGGGGCCATGCTACGAAAACAATAATGAAAATGGTGCAAAATCTACAATATTCCTTAGTTAAAAATATATATACATACCTTATTAAATATACGTTCATAGGAATACAAAATCATAATACAAACATATAAAGTCATTTCCGATATGAAGAATATTGAGCAACAAACTAGTTAAAAATATAAAAATCTGTATATAAAGACTATGATACCCATTTCATCCACAATGACGGGTTAATAATACCAAAAGTTCACGATAAATATAGATGTTCAGAAAGAAGGGTGGATACTTGGGTGGGAAGTTAGATTCCTAACTATGTTAAGCTATTTAGAAAGTTCTCCTTCTCTGGTGTGAGCGGACACCGAAAGAATGTATGGTTTACATCCCCTATATCTTGTCCACATTCGCATGTAACGCACTTTATCTTACTTGATGAGATATATATCTTATATAGAGATATCTTGTATTATGGAGTTGCACAGGCAGTGAGCAGAGCCCAGAACTTAGGCGACATAATATCGAGATGGAAGATCTAGATAAGTTCCAGTACCATGGTTTGAGTGGGATTTCAGATGGAATGTTGGCGTAGTATGCTCCTCGATGCTGTTTGGACTCTTCCCAGATTGATCTATGTATACATGCTAATGAGGAGATTCAATCGGCCAACGTAGAGCGGGTCTTGCAGTCATAATTTCTGATATAATAAAGCTAAATGAATTTAATCTATGAAATTTATTTTAATTATTTTGTTTATAAATAAGAATAAGACTTGACACTGACAAAAACATCCTCTCGCTGGGTGACTGCCAAATTAAGAAAAGAAAAAAAATATGGAGGTAAAACAATATACTTATATCCATTTTTAATTTGTTGCCAGTCGAGGTAAGAGGGGAAACCAAAATATGGAGCAAAGACAAAATAAAGGAATGGGTAACTTAAAAATGGTATCATAGTTTTTTGTGTTCTTGAATGCATCTGAATAGTCCACTTGCAAACCAGGTTATGTAGAAAAAAAATGTTTTTTTAGAAAATGGCTCCAATCAGTAGAAAATTAAAAATATTAGGGTACATGTTTAACTTAACACATTGTAGTCGGGCGCTTCGAACAATAGACTCTAGCCTATAGCGGACGTTTTTCGCGATTAGCGCAAAAGTATATCGCTTTCTTAAAATTGACACAATTTCTAAACCAAACAATATTTTCGATTGAAATTTTCAAAGAAATCATATATTATGACATTTGATCATCAAAAATAAATTATAATCATAATTTTTAATTAAGTATTCCGTATTTCACAATTTTAGAAGCATAGTAAACTCTAAAAAATAGTCTTCCCCTCAGAGGTATCATTCCCTATGCCATGCTAATATATTCAAATAATAAAATACCAAACAGTAAACAAAACAGTGCGAGCGGTATGAGTTATAGTCCAATATGTGAAATGACTCAAACTAAACTGGAGATTGAGATCGCATAAAAACTCTAGATTTTTGGTGATGCCTTTACAAGCGACACACTAGCCAATCCGGACAAGGCATCTCAAATAACGTCAACAGACTGTCGCCTAGCACCCAGGTAGCAGATTACCCTTCAACGCGTTTTATTTCACGCTGATAACAAACCCGTATATTGCCGTTTCCCGCCGATAACAGACAGTCGACAAAAACGGCATTTGCCGTGTCCCACAGTTGACCGACAGTTCGCAAAAAACGGCAAATGCCGTGTCCCGCCGACAACGTGTTTATCTGCCAAAACTCGTTAAATTAGGAATAAAATGGAATAGAAAAATCAGTACTCTTGCAAAACTCGCTACGCCGATTGACAATTCACTTTCTAAAATCTCTCAAAAACGCTCAAATCAGTAGAAGATTTAATATTCTAAATGCACCATTGCCTAAAAAACTTAATTTTATAACAAAATGTTAAATGTGGTTTGCTAGTGGACTAGTCATATGTTCTTATTGTATTATTTTTTTTAACAAATGAGATGAAAATAGCATAAACAATGTATTTAAAAAACTCTATAAACCACTTCAGATGGTGGATTTCCACAAAAAAATGGGACTCCATGAACATGAGAACCAAAAAATAAATATAAAAAATATACATAATAATAATGGCAAAATATATTCTCAGTGAACCTTCCTTAAATTAAAAAAAAGGAATTTGTTAAAATGATTTATTTTACATTTTCCTGTTGCTTTCTCAATTAACAATTGTCACACAAATACTTATTTCTCTAAGGCAGAATTCAAACAAATACGTTAATTCTGAAATGCATAAATACACGTGATTAGTAATATGATTGCACCAAAAATGAGATAAAATAGTTCAACAGAACTTCCAACGGTTGCCACATTCATTACACAATACGAAGGTAGTCATGGGCTCGTCAGCACTTCGGGTCTGGATCTGGTTGTAGGTGCAGTTCCTCTTCTTGCATTTGCCGCACTTGAGCAAGCTAGTCTTGGTGCCTTGGACGGTAGCGAGTTGAGCATCATTAATAGCTTCCTTCACAAACTTCTCGCGCAATTGCTTAACTTCATCACTTGCCATTTCATCCGGGGTCATTTTGGCCAGTCTAGCAGCCCCTATCACTCCATTTAAGAAATTAGCTCTTAGAGTAGGATTCTTCATGTCCTTCAAATTGGCCACTCTAGATCTTACTCTGTTTTTGTATCTCATGTCAGTATTTTTAAATTCCAAGTAAATGCATTCTTCGAGCTCCTCTGCTAATTCTTCGGGAGTTCCACATCCCTCTACATCGCCGTCTACTTTCAAGGCTTGAGTGAGCAGTTCTCGGCACTTTAACCTGACAGCATCAGTAGTGTTAGAATGAGGCGGGAAAGTTGATTGAACTTTTTTCTCTTTATCTTCCTTCTTATCCTCTTTGTCTTTTGACTTTGCGGGCGTTTTGGAACTGCTTGCAGATTCTTTCGACGGAACGTTAGGTGTCGAAAGAAATTTCTTCCAGTTCTTTATTAATGTTTTGGATAAGCTAATAACCTCGTCGTCTTTGCTGGATTTTCGCAAAGCGTTTACTGTCATTCCGATACGGGTTTTGGTAAGAACGTCCAAATTGATAGCTAATGTTTGTAAAGTTTTAAGCAGGTCCAATGCCTGCTCCTGGCCCTAAACATCAAACATATACTTAGAAGCATATTTACAAGAAAATATGTCAGATGAATTAAGGAAACCCCTACAACTATATCTTACCGAGCCGTCTCCAGAAGACATCTTGTTAAGCTTTTTTTGAATTCTCATAACTTCTTCTTCCACGCTCATTTTGAATGGAATTGGGACAGAAGAAAAATCAACAAAAATAATCAAGATATCCCGAGAGGACGCCTAAAAACAACCAAAAATCGGCACATGAGCATAGATGAATTCGGATAATTCTGTCGTATGTTTCTATGGAAGAGCTGTTTTGACAGAATAAGGTAGCTACACACGCGAGTTATTCGCC
>NW_028280765.1:510000-622500 GCF_059751285.1 Brachycentrus maculatus
AAATGGTATAATATTATTTTTTGAAATCTCATCAAAGATGATGAAGCATATGGAAGTCTGGGCATTTACGGGGCTGACGACCGTCATAGGCTGGTTTAAAAGATCACTTAACACACGTGTAACATTCACCAATTCAACATATTTTTGACAACAACATCATCTTTGATGAGATGTCAAAAAATAATATGAACAATGACTCCTATAATCGGATATAATCCAGATTTGTGAACAAGTATTTGGACACACGCAAAATGTTGTAAATAATAATGATGGCCAAAATTCTCATTTGTTAACACGATAGTTATGATTTTGTTGAAACATTTAAAATACAGGGACAAAAAGAAATTTAAAAAAAAACGAAGAAACTTGAGCTAAGCTATCGGTAGAAATATTTATGGATGTATGTGAAATTGGATATATGTATAAGTGCATACGTAGTCTGCGTAGATGTCTAAGGAATCATAAATTATCTACTGTCATAACACCTGTTGCTGGGAATTTTATTCCTTGGGAATAGCTATCATTGCATACTCGACATTGCGTCGTTCCCGAAAGGTTTTTCTTGCATTTAATCCGGTACATCGCTGCTCGCTACAAGCCCGGAGGGGAGATGCGACACTGCATGTCGCTTAATCGCCGAGACGTCGTCAGAATAAAGTTTTAATTACAAAGTTAAAACTGTTTCACACGCAGCTGTCGGGATAAGGTTCACCAAAGAGGTTTAAATCCATACAATTAACTGCGCATTTGTCCCGACGAAAATAAAAATAAGCGGGAGAGGAATGAATTGGGTCGATGTGACAATGGGGCAATTCGGCTTTACTCGAAATCTTATCGGAACAATATTTTCTTAATAAGAAAAGTCGCATTTCTTCATTTTGATTTTTGTTTTCTGTTAAAATCAAACATTTGTAGCTTAAATTAGCACTTTTAATCTAATTTTATTTTTGATAATATGTATTGTATTCTTGCCAGTGCCTTTTATTACAAACTAAAATATAATGAATACCCCCTAACACACAGGCAATGCCTTTGTGGAACCTTTTTTTATATCAATATTTAATATTTTTTTGTACTTGTAATTATAATTTATTGTGAAATGCAGAAGAAATTGTTATAAAGAAAAAAAATCACGACAGAACTTGAATTGAATATGATGATTGTAATTTCTTTGCTGATTTTAGGAAGAGCGGCATTAGTTCTTATGATAACCTGTCCACATACCGAAAGAGATGGTAGTACATATATCTTCTTATTCTAACCTCTATCCGCACCCAATGGTGCATAGAGCACTGCATCGTATTGACGCAGGGTTATTTTGATCGTTACTAACATGAAGGGAAGGTGATCACTCCTGCGCTCCAGGGACCAGTCCAGGTTAATATTTAATAAATAATAGAGTATTAAATCACTACTATTTATTTATTCCTGGGAATTGAACCCGGGATCTCCAGCACGGTAAACAGGCTAACCATTACACTACGAAGGGAGATGAGGTACAATATGTGACTCAAATTATTCAGAACATATTCGATGATTAAAAGGTATGTATGATTCACTCGATCCCTAAAATAAGATTCATTCGTAATGTGACTTATTAGTAAAAATAAGAAGTTAACATAGAAATTTAATTTATTAGTCATTACTAATTAGTTTAAACGATTAGTAATGGTTAAAAATTATTTTTAACCATCGAATTGCTTTTTGGATAGTTAACGAAAAATGATTTTAAAAAGGATATGATCTGGCGGTGAATTTGTGTTCACAGAACGCGTCTTTTGAATAAACATATTTTTTATTCGATTCTTTTGCGAAAATTCTCCTTGCTTATTATGTACAAGGATTTATAGTACGAGTATATTCAGTTTAAATAAAAATTAAAGAGAATGTGTATGGCAAATAATAAATAAATAAGGTTGATCTATTACATACATAGTTCTAATTAATGGATTAATCATATCGTTACTCGATAGTAGTTAAAAGATGTCGGCTTTACGTCATTATTTTACAATTTCATAAGTTAAAAAAGAATAACAAACGTTAAAAAATGTAGCGGTATTCATATCGCTCACTCCTTTCAACAACGTCATATATCAAAAATCGTAAATTTTCAGTTGTGCATGTTTTCGGGATGCCTAGAAAATGTTCTATATCCCAGCAAAAGCGGCATATTTTAAACTTAATATTTACCCGCTACAGGGCAGAAAGTGCTGTTTTTGCATTTTGAAGAAAAGGTATTGTTTCATTATTTTTTTAAATATACTAAATGTTTTTCAAGTGGAGAAAAAGCATCCAGGTTTTACTTAAAAAATCTGTTGCACAGTAAAAAGTTCAAAAAGTGGCTTGATATTTATTTTTAATACATTGTATTATATTTTTATACTTTAAAAACGATCTCCTGAAAAATAACGTTTTTTTATATATGACGTTTTTGTAAGGAGTGAACGATATCGCAGCTATAAATAATAACAGTAAAATGGCTTTGTTCAATTCGATATATTTAGTTCATCTTCATATCGTACATCTCTACGTTGAAGGTTGGCGATCATCAACGCAATTTTGATTTTATCTGCATCCGCTCTGAATACATAGTGCTTTGATGGAACCACTCACATGTTCAAAGAGATACATCTTCTTCCTATGCTCCGTTTTCTTTCGACTTTCCCTTGCAATATAACTAACTAATTAACCATCCCGCCACTTCTCTGAGGTAGGCAGAGAGAATAGAACGCCACACCACTCTGTCTTTGCAAACATTCTTCGCCTCTTCCGAGTTCATGGATCTTCTCATACATACCCTTCGATTATTTCGACTCCTAAATTGACCACTTTCAAGTATTCGATATACTTGATTGTGCCAAGTTTTTCTCGGTTTTCATCTGCTCCTTTTTCCAACTACATTCGCCTCATTAATTTGTTTTACGGTTCTTTTCGCACTTTTTATTCTTTTCTTTGTTTTAAATTCTTTTACATTTCACAATATGTTATAATTACATTATAACAAGTACAAAAATATATATAATATAAATGCAAAAAAGATCCCACAAAGGCATGGCCTGTGTTGGTATACATTTTATTTCGGGTTATAATAAAGGGCTCTGGCAAGAATACAATAGTTATCAGATATAAAAATGGATTAAATGTGCTAATATAAACTACAAATATTTGATTTTAGCAGAAAATAAAAAAATCAAAAAGATGAAAATGAAAAAAGTTGGCAAATATGTACTATATGAGTTATACGTTCAAAAGAAGAAGGCACTTAGATCCGTTTATTTAATAAATAATTTAAGCAGAATTTTTAATCGAACAAACGTAGATAATTAATGTCTATCATATCGCTCACTCCTTTCAACATCGTCATTTATCAAAAATCGTCAATTTTCAGTCGTGCTTGTTTTTGGAATGCCCAGAAAATGTACTATATCCCAGCAAAAGCGGCATATTTTTAACTTAATATTTACCCGCTCTATAGGGCAGAAAGTGTTGTTTTTGCATTTTGAAGAAAAGGTATTCTTTAATTATTTTTTTAATATACTAAATACTTTTCGAATGAAGAAAAAACATTCAGGTTTTACCTAAAAAGATCTGTTGCACAGTAAAAAGTTCAATAAGTGGCTTGATATTTATTTTTAATACATAGTATTATATTTTTAAACTTTAAAAACGATCTCCTGAAAAATCAAGTTTTTTAAAAATATGACGTTGTTGAAAGGAGTGAGCGATATAGTCTTTGTGGAATGAATTAAACAGTTTTGGAGCTGAGAGATCGCATTTCGACTACATTCACTCCATGCTTCACTTCCATACATTAACGTTGGAACCAGGATTAGCTAGCTCTCTCTTTCACCTTGCAATATGATACGCATTATAAAGTATTTATCTCTTCATTAAATAATCAAAGTGCTCCAAATTTCTTCACAGTCATATAGAACTTCCTTATTGACTCGTGCATTCAGTAAGGAGACCGCACGCCATGCAATGTCCTCCCGTTGGCTATTTGCGCCTGACTCTAGGTTCCATGAATAGAACGGATGCCATCTCCACAGACTGGAAGCGTAAGTTATGCGGGAGGCATTCTACTTTCAGTCACACTCGTCCAGGCAAGATTAGGAGGGATCTACACCACGAAAGAGCTATTTAAACCCGCAGAATGCGTTTTCAGTAGGTACTTGTTCTAACTTGTTCGCTGGAAGGAAACGCTTCCGCTTAAAAATAGACAAGTAGGGCTATTCTCCAGCACCGCTGTCAATTTTTTTTTTACAGAAAAATATTTGTATAGTAAAAACCATATAGTTTTCTTCCACATAAATTTTTATTTGACCAGCGACCGGGTTTCGTTGTAACCGACATCATCAACTTAATATTCAATTAAAATTTATGAGGAAAAAAAACTTCATAGTTATTTTTTTATTCTTTAAAATGCAGTTCCATCAAGAAATGTCAGTAGGTACAAAACTTAATTCTAAGAAATATTAATATTTTTATTTTTTACAAAAATACTTCTATTTCATACTTTTTCTGTGACCTTAAGCGGCTGATTATTAAAAAAAATAGGTATAAAATTGCGGTAAGTATTGTAAGTAATTGCGGTATAAAATCGATTGTTTTTCTCTTTGAACGTATCGCTCACTCCTTTCAACAACGTCATTTATCAAAAATCGACAATTTTCAGTTGTGCATATTTTCGGAATGCCCAGAAAATGTACTATATACCAGCAAAAGCGGCATATTTTTGACTTAATATTTACCCGCTACAGGGCAGAATGTGTTGTTTTTGCATTTTGAGGAAAGTGTATTGTTTAATTATTTTTTTAAATTTACTAAATATTTTTCAAATGAAGAAAAAACAGTCAGGTTTTACCTGAAAAGATCTATTGCACAGTAAAAAGTTCAATAAGTGGCTTGATATTTATTTTTAATACATTTCATTATATTTTAAAACATTAATAACGATTTCCTGAAAAATCTTTTTTGTTTTATTTATGACGTTGTTGAAAGGAGTGAGCGATATATTACACTATTACCACAAATAAAATTTTATCTGACTACTGACACGAATAGAGAGGTAACAGAATAGCTCCAATGATACATAAAAAATGCGAGCACATTGTGTGACATATACATATTGTGTCATACATTGTGAATAAATTGTAGTTTGAACGCGGTCCTTAGGAATTCAGACAGTAATTGGGCATACATTAGTGAAATGTTAGCGGCTTTGATGATGGAATGTTTACGGGACTCCCATCCAAAGGAAATTTCCTTTAATGTTTCCATTCGCTTGACAGACTGACGCCACCATCAAACGATCGGCCAGTCTTTCTGATAAAAAAAATAACGAAAGCTTTTTGTTACTTTTAACTATTAAAATAATTATAAAATATTATAATAATGAAATATTACGGAACACTTTCCATTCCTTGCCATAACATATCATTTTTCAGTAATTATTTTTTGACATCTCATCAAAGATGAAGAAGAATATGAAAGTCTGGGCATTTACGAGGCTGACGACCGTCATAGGCTGGTTTAGTGATCACTTTACACGCGTGTAACATTCACCAATTCTACCCATTATTGACAACCACACTACTCAAATGCTTGGAAGTTCTATATATATGAACCGATTTTGAAATATTATTCGTGAATCACTTGAACTTCACTAGAGATATCTATTGGTGAGATGAAAAGAAGCTTTTTACTGAGCAGAAACTCTATTTCAGTAATTTGTTGTCTGTCCAAGCGGCCAGATAATGGAATGAGTTACCTCTTCATATGAAAAGTGGACCATATTTGATGACTTAAGAAACGCCTGACCATTATTAGATATCTTTTTAATTCTGACTGTGTCCATCATACCATTATTCCTCAGTTCATTATATTTTTCCCCTCTCAACACTTTACATATACTAATTCCTTTGCCTTCTTGCTTTCATTAATTTACACTATATATTTAATGGATTAATTATTTGTTTGCAATTTTTTTAGTGATAATTTGCGTTTTTTTCTTTTTGTAGATACTTTTGCACATATCTGTTCTCTAATTAAAAATGACTGTATAAGTTTCAAACTCTTGAACAACATTTCTAGTCTGTTTTTGGTTGGTTGCAAGATATTGTTTCTTAGCAATAAGTTCGCCAATGTACATATACTCTATACAAAATGTTTAAATAAATAAATAATATTATTCAAAATACAGTACCAAACACTTGTTTAAGATTCGTTACGAAGATATAAAAATACATGGGAGTGCAAAAGTATAAATATTAAGACTTACAATAGGTCATAGATCTTTAACGATCGATAAGTTTTTCACGATATAAACAAATGGACTTCTATGAAGTGCATCCCACTACGATTAACAAATAATAAATCACGAGTTTTTGTTTAAACAAAATTCTAGCACCATTTAACGATAAATATAAATTTAGTCGATATCAAATGTAGATAAAAAGCGTCTTTCAACGTATGAAATAGTTGTATCAAAAAATACAACTAGTTAGATAAATACTCGTATATTCATTTGATGTAATTCCACTGTAATAATTTGTTCGTATCTCTGTACATTAAAACAAAACACTTGGTACATTAAAAGATAACCTATAGTATAAACTGACATTAGAAATTAATACATGAAAGCAGCGAGTGTATTAGCCTAGAATTATTCACCCAAGAATTACACGAGTAATAGTAACTTTAATAATAAAGAGTAAAACCGGTCACACTTCTATTAGGAATAGGTCCCTAAAAATCTTATAAGCAGAGTCAAAGTAGGAGTGAGATAAGCGGTTTTGCATAAGCCGTAGCTAGATTTCAGTATGTCAGAAGTTAAGTAACTCCAAAACACACGAAAAGTAAGTATAAAAAATGTGTAGACGCAACGTCACTTTTTAAAACTTTTAATAAAAGGGCATATTTAAAGAATGAATAAAAACATTTTGGGTGAAAGAAAGCCTTTCGATGTTTGTTACAGGAGTTTTTTTTTACGTCCGAACAACGTGAATTGTTTTTTTTTTAATATTTTTTTAAATTGGGATTTTTTTTCCACAAATCAGTTTTGCTAAAACTATATTAATTGTTTTATATTGCGTTTCGAACGCCAGTGTTGAATATCATATTAGTGAGGATGCACATGTTATTTAGTGAGTAGGTGTACCCCTTAATACACATGATTATTAAGAGTCAGTAGAGAATATAACCTCTTGATACCCAGACAAAAATAAAGGTTAGAGTAATATCGTTTATAAAATTTTCGATCGTTTAATTTTAAGGTTCAAGACCACCCGTACAACTTATGCAAAGTTAGTACAAAGTATCTTATGTATCCTGCGGTATAGTGTAAGGATTAAGGAGTTGTCAAAAATGTTATAAAGCTCACAATTGCATGTCAACGAACTAGTTATATATTGGGTTGATGCAAAAGTTTTGACCGTTTTTTACATATATTTTTTTTTAAATTTTTTTTCTTGTGTATTATTTATTTAATAAATTATATAATTTCCATCAGTTCTTTTAACCTTCTTCCATCTTTCTATCAACTTATTAATACCAGTAGTATAAAATTCCGCGGATTTTAATGCGAAAAATGAAGTAAGGGATGTTTTTACCTGCTCTATTGAATAATTTTTTTCATCATTAAAATTTTTTCGCAGTGATCGGAATAAATAAAAATCAGAAAGAGCAAGATCTGGAAAATACAGTGGATGCTTGATAACATCCCAATTTAACTCATTTAGCTTGTGTTGGGTCATCATAGCCACATGTGGTCGCGCGTTGTCGTGATGAAACACTGCCCCTTTTCTGTTTACCAATTCTGGTCTATCCTTTTGAAGGACCATGTTCAATTTGGATAATTGCTGACAATATCGTTCTGTTGTACTTGTCTTATTGTGTTCCAAGAGTTCAAAATACACAATACCCTTATTATTCCACCAAACACAAAGTATAACTTTTTATGGATTTCGGCCTTCGAAGTTGTTAATGGGGCTTGTCCAGGTATAGTCCAATGTCTTTTTCTTGTCACGTTGTTGTACACGACCCATTTCTCATCTCCCGTCACCAAACGATGCAAAAAAGGTTCATGTTTTTGTCTCGCACTCAAAGCAACGCGCGTTGAAACACGATCCAATAAATTGGCAGCCGACAATTGATGAGGTATCCAAACGTCGTACTGCGAAACCATTTCCATACGCTTCAAATGTCTTAATGCGATTGTTTGGTTGACTCCCATCATTGACACAATCTCCCTGATGGTTAGACGTGGATTGGTGTCAATTATGACTTTTAATTCGTCGTCATCAGACTTCAATGGCCGCCCAGTACGTGGTTTATCAATGAGTGAAAAATCTCCAGATCGGAATTTTGCAAACTATCTTCGTACCTGTCGAACTTTGATGACATCTGCTCCATACACTTCACAAATGTTTTTGGTTGCCACACTCGCGGTATTGTCTTTACGGAATTCATAAAGTAAACAATACGTAAATGCACTTTATCGAACGACATTTTGAAAAAATACAAGGGGTTATTACTGTACTCTGGCCAGGCCAAAACTGAATAGAAAGTAGAGGGAAAGCATCCTTTATACAATGGAATCATAAAAAAAGAAGATTCTATTCATAATTTATGAAAAAAAAAATTACTTTTGCATCAACCCAATATATATATATATATATATATATATATATATATATATATATATATATATATATATATATATATATATATATATACAGTATCTACTCAATGAATTAGGGCCACGCGGAATTTCGCGCAATTTCTCAATTCAAACAGGAATAACTCAGAGAAAACCTTGAATAAAACAACATTGAATTTTATTTACACATGAACACTTTATCAGGCTTAAATTATGCATATATTTTCATATAAATATAGTAAGTATTTAGTATTTCCACCTTTGGCAGAAATAACTGCCTCAATTCTTTTTGGCATACTTAAAATGCACTGTTTTATCATGTTTTTTATTTCTTCGTCTTCTGACCAAATTTTTTGAATATTTTTTTTAGACAGTCTACTGTCAGATTTGGAAATGAGTAAACCTTATTTTTTAACATGCTCCATACGTTTTCTATAGGATTAAGGTCCGGAGAATTTCCAGGCCAGGAGAGTAAAGGCAGATTTTTGTTAGACAAAAATTTTATTATTGATTTAGCCCGGTGGCAAGGTGCCCCATCCTGTATGAAGGTGTATGGACCTTCTGTTGGGTCGAGTGTATGGTAGAAGGGCAATAAAATTCGTTCAAGGACCTGCTTATAGGAATTTTGGTTCATTGTTCCTTCCACGAAAAACAACGGCCCAGGTAAATTGTTAATAATACATGACCATATCATTGTTGCAGGGGGGTGTTTGATAACTTTTACCACACAGGCCTCATTGTAACGTTCCATTGGTGTTCTCCTGACGAATCGACGGCTCTCTGTCACGGCTTCTAACCGGCACTCATCACTAAAGATGACCTGAAAAATAATGATAATTTAAGTTTAATTCAAATATATAAGTTTATTTACTAAAATGATATGTTGAAAATTCAATTTAAATAAATACCTTTTTCCAATCATCTACCGAGTAATTTCGATGTAGCCTGGCCCATTTGAATCGATCCGCTTTCATTCGTGGTGTCAATTTTGGTACTTTTACAGGGCGCCTGCATTTCAGATTTACTTCGTAAAGACGTCGCCTCAGTGTTGATACCGATATATTTATACCCTCTTCTTCCAATTTTATTTTTAATGTTTTTGCTGATGCACTACGGTTTTCTTAGGCACTTTGAACGATTTTTCGATCAGTCCTCGGTGTTGTTTTTCTAATCCTACGACAGTTCTTTCGCCGATTGCTGGTGGCGGGTGACTGATTTTTTATTTATTTTGAAATTCTGTCCACTGTTTGACGAGAAACGTTTTCTTTTTTTGAAATTTCTCTATTAGATAGTATTTCTAATTTCAGTAGCACTATAACACTAGACTTTTTTTCCTCAGAAATGGCTTTACTTTTTCCCATTTTGTCCTTTTCAAAAAAAACACTTGTGTTTACAAAAAAAAAAAATACTTTATTAACTAAAATTAAAAATTAAGTTTTTTTCACAAGACACGATAACTATATAACCTCTCTGAACAAAACAACAACCAGAACTCAAGAAACTTCACTAATAAATGAGATAGGACTATTTTTTGAACTTTCAACCATCTGTCTACCTGTGCTAATTAGGGACCTTTCTCAGAAAAAGGGTTTGAAATTTTGTAAAGGCTTAAATAATCCAGGTATATTTTACATATTATTGAAGGTAATATACATGATATTAGATGTCAATAGAAAACTTAAAGTATTTATGTAAAATAAATATAATAATCCAAAAGATTTCAGAGTATTCTAAAAAATAATGGGCGGCCCTAATTCATTGAGTAGATACTGTATATATATATATATATATATATATATATATATATATATATATATATATATATATATATATATATATATATATATATATATATATATATATATATATATATATATATATATATATATATATATATATATATATATATATATATATATATATATATATATATATATATATATATATATATATATATATATACACATATATATATATATATATATATATATATATATATATATATATATATATATATATATATAAATATATATATATATATATATATATTGTAGAACTCCAATTATCCGAATCAGTTAGGACCGGACCCCGTTCAGATAATCAATAATTCGGATCATTGGATTTTTTCCTAAAAAAGGGTACATTTTAATAAATAACTGTATGCATGTTAAAAATGGAAGGAAAAAACACAATTTTCAAGAAAAAGAGTTCTAAATTACTTAAATGAAAGGGCAACACTTTTATATATTAAGCGTAGTTACAAGCGATATTGATTAGTACAGTATGTGCGTACCGTACTGTAAATAAAAGTCATTGTTCGCTGAACATCTCGGTCAAAGTGAGTTAACTAATCAAAACGAAGGACTGGTGGCTTTGTGGAGCGAAGGATAATAGCGCGTGTAGACAGAATCAATACATGTATGTTGCGAATCGCAGTACGCTTCCATCTTAATTTTTTTTCAAAAGCGATTTAGATAGTCGTAGTTCGAATGATTGGAGTTCTATTGCAATAATATTAGATTTATTTATATAGCAAGTCTCTTGGCCTCAAGAGGTTGGAGCGACCCATAATATACGTGTTGTATTCTCGTAATGGCGCGTGCGCAGTAGCCTCCCGCCGGGGCCGGCACTTCCTGCGGGGAGGCCAATTATTACTATGCGCCGCACCTGCACCTGTTGCTGCTCTCCTGATCCGAGGTACCTTCAAATCTCACAATTAAAAAACAGAAGAAAAAAAACTCCGCCCGATAGGAAATGGCGGGAAACTGAAATTGGTCAGTAAGGTACATGGATAGGCGATGGTCGAGGAGGAAAAAAATTAGTTGAGTGTTAAAAATAATTTGGCTATAATGTAACCATTACTTTGTTTAAAATAATATTTCACGTCCTATTTAACAGCATTTCCTTATGATTTTGGTGATTCTATGGCTACGAAATGTAAAAATTTGTCCGAAAGACACAAATTTGCGAAATTTTAAGCGCCATTAGATTTAGGAAAATTAGACCTTACGTTTATATCGCTCACTCCTTTCAAGAACGTCATAAATAAAAAAAACGATTTTTCAGAAAAACGTTTTTAAAGTTTAAAAATACAATACAATATATTAAAAATAAATATCAAGCCACTTTTTGAACTTTTTACTGTGCAACAGATCTTTTTAGGTATAACCTGATCTTTTTAGGTTTTTCTCCATTTGAAAAATATTAAGTTTATTAAACAAAAATAATTAAACAACACCTACCTGTTCGCGGTAGAATTAGTATCAGTTTAAACGTATTAAGTTGAAGCCTAAGTAGGGTCATGATAAGCGGTGTTGCATGAGCCGTAGATAGATTTCAGAGTCAATTGGACGTTAGGTACGAGTTTTTGTTTCCACTGTGGATACTGTCAACTTGACATATAAGATCGGATGAAGTAATGAAACGGGATTAAAATCATTGCAAACATGAACCTACCATTACGGGCTATTACGGATTACATTACATGTACGGATTCTTTTAGGACTAATATACTCCCACAGGAGCTTTGAGTATAAAACTGCTAATTCCTTAGGTTTAAGCTTCCTTGACAAAATTGCTACCTCCCTAAAGCTCCCGAGAGACGGTCAATAAAATTGACAATCTGACGTAATCTATGTGGTAAAAATATAAACATTTTATTGAACAGTTCCAGAACTAAGGTCCCTTAGGGAGATATCATTTTTATACTAAAGCTGGCGATATCACATATGCATTAATCTTTTTAATGTATCTGTTCTGAACTTCACGTTTTATTGCTCTATTTTTAGCCCTTTTGGGCTGAAAAGATGTGACCTCGTAAAATAAGCTTATTTACGATCGAAAATTTTAAACAAAGCTAGACGATCATGACTGCATGCAAAGAGAAAAGTTTTGCCAAGTTTTGTACGAAGTTTCATTAAAAGGTTATGTTTATGGTATTCATATTGGAAATTTACTTCACGCGTGGATATATATGAAGGAGCACGCAAGTAGTAGTATACACAGTAGGCTTAAACGATTCATAAAGATGTTGACATTATCAAATAAGTTGACGATATTATTAAATGCATCGAGGCTGGAAAACGAAAAGATGTAAAACACCATTTAAGCTTTAAGCGATCGGTTTGCGTAAAATTCATATCAGAAGTCAAAAAAATTGAAAACCATACTATCAAAGAAGAACTTTTATTAAAGACGGATAATTTTTTTTTATTACTATATATTTTAGTACATATATAAAATATGTACATATATTAAATAAATAAAAAAATGTTAACGTCATTGATGTGACCAATTGACCACGTTTATTTATATTTTTTAAGGAATAACCCGTAAAGCCTCCATTTTTAGAAGCTTGTTTTCAGGTAGGATATTAAGGATAGGGAAGGTAAGTGTGAAAAATATATCGAAAAAACCCAGACCAATTAAAATAAATCTTTTATTTTGCAATTGGCGGGAATCGAACCCGCGACGCTAGTTTAGCAATCGAGCGTTTACCCAACTACGCCACGGCGCCTGTCAGAGACTATTTAACTGACGTACAGAGACGATTTAAGATTTACTAGTTTTCATTAGAATGATCACAATTTTGATATAAATATAAGAATTCGACCGTCTCTGGGGTGTTAAGGTGGAGACTGACCGGAGCATTTCGTCGTAACATCGCTCGCGGCGAGCATCAGCGAGCATCCGAAACTATGGATGGAGCGCTCGGCTCGGTGTACTGACTGCCTGAATGCTCGCATCCTCACGTTACGATAAAATGCTCTGGTCAGTCTCCACCTTAAGGTGTCGCTTCGAGCTTTTTCGTTATCCAGTGTAAATATTATTAAATACTAAACAAGCAGAATTGTAAAACGGACATATTAATTGTTGATCGCTTCTTCATCGGTGCGCGATATCCGAGCGGCCGCGGCGCGTGTGACGTCACGTCCATTAAGGATCTTCCCGAGACGGGGCGAGGCAGGTGAGCGCGAGGCAGGTGCTCCACACACAGGTGCCTGCCCTTTAATGGTGGCCGTAATCGGGGACCCAACCTTCCTAGGAGGAGCACACACTCGACCGAATATTAAAATATGTAGATTGGTTTGCTGGAGAATCCTCTTCGGCTAGGGTCCAGGGATCGGCAAGTTCTTGGACCAAAAGAGCCAAACGTGAGTAGCAAAACTGTTCGGAATTTTTTGGGGAGCCAATTTTTAACAATATTCCTTATCTACAACATTTTGAGTGTGTCCAAATACTTGTTCACAAATTTGGATTATTTCCAATTACAGTGGTTATTCTTCACATTATTTTTTGACATCTCAACATAGATAAAGAAGAATATGGATGTCTGGGCATTTACAGGGCTCACATATAATTGAAAGAGTTTCTGCTCAATAAACAGCTTCTTTCGACTCACAATAGATGTCTTTAGTGAAATTCAAGTGATTCATGCACAATGTTTTGAAATTGGATAATATATATAAAACTTCCAACAATTTGAGTAGTGTGGTTGTCACTCATGGGTAGAATTGGTGAATGTTACACGTGTGTAAAGTGATCACTTAAACCGGCCTATGGTTGGTTTTTATTTTGGGTTGTTTTCTTTTCAATGTTTACATTTTTAACAAGAGAAAGGTTTTATGAGGGCTTATATGTGCTAACACGGCACCATCCTCCTTACCTAACCGAACGAAAAATGAATAAGCACAGAATATATATATATTTATATATATATATATATATATATATATATATATATATATATATATATATATATATATATATATATATATATATATTTATAAATAAATATTTAAATCTGCAAGTAATGTCATTTAGATTTTTTTAGGAAAACCAACAGCTAAAAATGCAGTAAACAAAACAATTAACACAAAGCTAATAACGGGTCTTCGCAAATAGATACATGGTATAAAACAAACATTTGAAGAAAAAAAACACACACACACACATACGCTCACATGGACACACTAAACACATATACACACATACGCACCCACACATACACATACACATACATATGCACAATTTACCATTATTCGGAGATAAAAAAATTGACAAAGAAATAGCCACAAAATTGCTTAACCTTAGATAACTAAATATTCGTCCACGCGACGACACCCTTCTCCAAAAAAGTCAAGTACACTTATTTCCCTGCACCCCGCAACCGGCAGGCTTTGTTTACGGAATAGTCATTTATTGTTAAATGTCTCTCATTTTCATTCCTAATAAACCAAACTTAAGTGTAATGTAACCAGTTACTATTTTTAATAAGTACTTTAGATAATTTTCACGTTTTTAATTGCGTAGTCCGCCTGACGAATGTTTAGTTACTGTGTATCTACAAATACAGTTTAGTTATCTAGGCCACATGTGGCTCGCGAGCCACACGTTGCTGACCCCCGGGCTAGGCGATCCCCGGTTTCGGTCGAGATTTGGGATAGAGCTTTTGAATATTCCGTACGAATTCGATCTTATCGCGGGTAATAGGTACGCCCGAGCACCTAAAATAAATAAATTCATTGCATTAAAAGTAAAAACGGATTGGATGTGAGAACGCGGCGTTTAGTTCATACTTTGCATGTAGGGGAAGGCGGTGAAATGCCGGTCACCGGTTACCATGAATTCTTAAGGGTGAGATCTCAAGCGAACAAATTCAGAACGCGACCGGCTGCGCTAGAAGTCCTATGCGCACAATTTTTCAGAATATAACGGAATTCGATTTTTAAAAGTACATACATATTTTGTTTTTTTTTTTTAACTCTACCTTTCAATAACTCTTTTCAAAACCATTTATTTATTTCGGACGAAAACTTATTTTTTCAATACAAAAACGGTGTTGTAAGCAAAAATTCAATTACGTTAAATGATATCTGGGTTTAAAGAAAATTAAGTTGCGATTTATCGTATAAAAATAAACACGAATATAAATTTTTTATACGTGTCTCAACTTAGTATAAAACATCTATCGTTCTTATTTACATGAGAGCAGATGGAAGTCTGAGCATCCCAGGGCTTGCGACCTGGCATTTGGCTGGATTAAGGGATCACCTTATACAATTATGTAATGTTCACCATTCTGACCACTATTGAGCATCCATATTGCATTAAATCTTAACATATATTTACGATAAATCGTATATGCAATGGTCTCGGAACCTTCCACATGTGCGTACAATTTTCGATACGTTTGGAAGTATAGGTGATTGTAATTTTAGTTTGAATGACCGTATTCCCCCGTTCTCCCCTACCTGCTACCGAAACACATGATTCAGCTATTTAAAGTGAATCCAATGTCTAGAAAATATTTATGCTTATTTTAAGATTCCAGTTTAGATAATGTAATGTATAAAGTAAGTAGCGGAGATGTAATGGAAAATGATTTATTATAAACACACTGTTCCAGCATTCTAAGTATCGCGATATTACACTGAGATATTAAATAGCGATAAAATATGAATGGAAAGAAGAAAAAGTTTATGGTTTTATAAAGGAATGTTTCGTACAAAGAAAGACTCGCCATACATATACGAAGTTCGCGGAGTTTTTTCTTTGGCAGACAGCATGTCATTTATCACTGTGATTTTTTTTTCGAACTGTGGGAATATTTTCATTCACATCGTGAATTGATGAAATTTTGATACCTAATAATATCATTATCATTCAAGGTTCGGGGTATGTATCGCTTATTAATAACTCCTATTATGAATATTTTCTGTCACGATTTCTACCAAACAACCGAGAAATTGAAGATATAACTTTTTTTTTATTTTTTTTATTTTTATTTTATTTTTTAATTTTTTATTATTAGATTAAAACCAATATTTTTAGCTTTTCCACTTTTTTTTATTTGACCAGCGACCGGGTTTCGTCGTTACCGACATCATCAGACTGGTCAACGGTAACGATGGTAACGACGAAATGTCGGTAACGACGAAACCCGGTCGCTGGTCAAATAAAAAAAAAGTGGAAAAGCTAAAAATATTGGTTTTAATCTAATAATAAATTAAAAATGCAATTCCATCACGAAGTGTCAGTGGATAATATAAATCTATTGAAGATATAACGTCAAAAAGGATTGTAAGAATAAAAATAGGCTCACAAGTATAGATGAGTAAGATTTTCTAATTTAGAAGATCCTCCGTAAAGGCAATATAATTTCAGCATATAAAAATATGTTAACGGAATTTCAATATATTACTACGATTACTACTAATATTACAATTTCGCCGTTTCACTGCAGGGGTGAGCAGAGGAACGCCGCATCCACCCGATAGTCATTCAAATTAAAAAGAAAACATAAAAATGCACCAGGATCAGGGAAATATGCGAGATCGAAGATGTCGTTAGGTGGGGAAGGCAACGAAGGAGACAATGGTATGCGCATGTGAGGAGAATGGAACTACACAGACTCCCCCCCACATCGCACTGTACGGCCAACCCCATGGTAGACGACTCCAGGCCAGACCACCAAAGAGATGGGTCGATAGCTGGGAATCGACATCGCAGGAGGCTAATCCCTATTAAAAACAGGTTACAAGGCCTACACCAAGAAGAAGAACAAGAAAAATAAATTTAAAAATATTCGAACGAAAAGCAAATTAAATGTATTATCTAGCTAAAATCCACAAAAAATCATTAGAACATTAAAAAAGAATCTCATTATTTCTGTACAAAACGATTATCAATACAGTTTCCAACCACAACAATTTAATGTTTGAAAACTACCTAAATAAATTGGTTAATGGTTAACTTAAAGCTTTAATTTTACCTTTTATTACTACGAGGATTCCGAATTTTGCAGTTATAATTGTGAATAAATAGCATTATATATATTTATTGAAAATATGCAATACTGATAAAAAGAGTACCTACACTTGAAGTGGCTATGGAAAAATCATTATTATTTTACTGTATTTTGTTAGTAGTATACGAGTACTTATTTAAAGGATCTTAGTGATCGTTTGAGGACGAATAAACGAAGGAAATAAATGATAAAGAGTCACCGATTCGTGTAGTCCTCGCATAGAATTTAACATATTTATTGTAAGACCACCAAAGCCGATGTTTACTTTCCTTGAATTTAAATTACTTTATGAGTTATGTAGCATATAAGCACGGCTAACGTGTGAAATAAAGGGTCAAAAGAGGGGGTACATTCATAGCTAAGGTAAATATTATATATATATATATATATATATATATATATATATATATATATATATATATATATATATATATATATATATATATATATATATATATATATATATATATATATATATATATATAAATTGAGACAAATGCCTATGTCTGTAAATAAACAGCCCAGCCCAGCCTACACTTTCATATTCCCTACGTAAAAAATTAATTCTTCGTATCCATTGAGACACCTAAAATATACCTAAGATACCTAGATATAAATTGTTAATAATACCATGATAGTTGAATATCAAATATTTTTGATTTACATATATTTTTTTATTTCAACTGATATCAAATGTCAAGAGATAAATGTAAGAAATATGAAATCAAAAACATTTGAATCGATTAGTTTAAAATGGACACAAGTCCTCGAGGTAGTTGGTCCATTAGGTATAGGAAAGCGAACAAGCTGCACAAAAACATTCTCAACGCAGAAAATAGTCCTCGGAAGTTGAGAGCGTCTGGAGCCGCCGTTTCAACAAAGACCAATGCCCCGGATTTGCGAAAATGCTAAGCCGGAAGCGGTATGCTTGAGTTGCCAAAATTTAATAAACGTAAAACATGAAAAATGCTGCCGTAATTGGAGTCATTGAAGTTTACGAGCGCAGGCTGATCGCGGTCCGATACGGCCTCGGAACTCGGAACCGAACGCAGCCGCCTCACGTATGGAAATATAGTTTACTTAGCTTCTTCGCACATCTTAGGGTGGGGACTGACCGGAGTCATTTCGACGTAACGTAACACGTTACGACGCGAGCTTTCGTATAGTCAGTACAGCGAGCCGAGCTGCTCGCCGCTCGTTCCGCGTAGTCCATTCGATGTCGTTTTTTCGGCGAATTTAATTGAGTTATTACGTTACGGCTCAATTTTAGATCAGTACAGCATTCCGAGCTCGGCGCGAGCATGTGTCGAATATCTTTCCAAGTTAGACCGTGCGTATTTTCTTGCGACTCTTTGCTACTATGGAGCGCGATGAGAAAAAAAAAATCATTAAAGAAAACACGTCTAAATGTAAACATGAAGATGGAACCTTAGCTTCTAAAACTAGTCGTCATAAATAAACTCAAGTGGTAAAAAAACAAGGGTTTTTTTTTCATCATGTCTTACCAAAAAGTAAATACCGAATCAAAAATAGAAAAAAAACATTATATTTTAATGAAAAATATAAAGAACATTCAATTTTATAGGACTCCTCTCACCCTGATCATTACCATAAATAAAAAACTTGCGTCGAATTAGCATCATCATCGCTCAAACGGAAGTTAGTAAAAAAAAAACATGCTTATTAGCTTCTCTGGGGAGGGAAAGACAAAAAACAAAATAATCCATTAACCTTTCATTTTTTCCTTAATTTGGAGTAAGCTGTAATTTAGTAAAATCACAGAACCAAGAATCACGTCTTCGTTGTCCACCATTTCAACTTTTAATGCAAAGAAGATATAAACACTACGTTTTAATGAATGTGGAGCACAGGCGAGAAGTTGTGTTCTAAACGAGCACTGATCGCGGTCAGTCAGCAATGCCGTAACGTAAGGGTGAAGACTGACCAGAGCATTTCGTCGTAACGTAACAACATGTTACAATACGAGCATTCAGGCAGTCAGTACAGCGAGCCGAGCGCTCCATCCATAGTTTCGGATGCTCGGTGATGCTCGCCGCGAGCGATGTTACGACGAAATGCTCCGGTCAGTCTCCACCTTAACATGCTCGCCGCGAATGTTATGTCGACTAAATGCTGCGGTCAGTCCCCACCTTGACGTATTGAATTGTGCCCGAAGACGGCGCTTGCCATATGCATCCTTCGCGATATTCGCGCAGTCTAGGTTCGGCGGTCTGAGCCGGTAAAAAAAGCAGAGTTCATTGAATCGGCTTCTAAGGAGCATACTCAATCTCTATGCGGTTGCACTGGTCACGGATATTAAAATTCTAGACTGATTCGGGAATCTTTTGGCCGAAAAGTCCTATTACCGCGCGCAGCTGGAGTAAAAACAGCAGAACAGATTGCAGATCTTTCCGCATAAAGTGCTTCGGACCGATAATTGTTAATAAAATTGGACCGTGTATCGATTACCTGTCACTTTTTGCATAGGAATATGCGCAAAAAACCCGCGAGAGTTGAATCAAAGCATTACAGCAGATGAGATGCTTCCAATAAAAAAAAAAACATACCTAGGTACTTTTTTTTTGAAATCTCAACATAGATGAAGAAGAATTTGGAAGTCTGGGCATTTACAGGGCTTACGACCATTATAGGCTGGTTTAAGGGATCACTTTACACACGTGTAATATTCACAAATTCTACCCATGATTGACAACCATAATACTCAAATTCTAGGAAGTTCTATGTATATTATTTAAATTCGAAACAAAGTGATTGAATCACTACAATTTCACTAGAGACATCTATGGTGAGATGAAGGAAGCTGTTAAATTGGTCAAATTATAAACTAAAATAATAAAATCAAAATGATACATTCTAGAGTTTCTCATGTATGTGATTATGATCCAGGATTCTGACATCACATACAAATGAAAGAGTTTCTGCTCAATGCAGCCTATGACGTTCTTAAGCCCCGTAAATGCCCAGACTTCCATATTCTCTTCATCTATGCTATGATGTCAAAAAATAACATGAAATATAACTCCTATAATATAATTGGAGATAATCTATTTGGACACACTCAAAATGTTGTAGTTATTTTCTATTTCTCATTTTGGGACATGGGATTAAGGTTAACAAGACTGAAAAACAAAGAAAATAACAAATAAGAAAACACAGAGCAAAATGTAAAATATAAAGCCATAAAAGGTACAATTGACAGATTTATAAAATAAGAAAAACCATAAGGTAAGTAGCATGTTTTAAGGAGAAAAAAAATATATAACTAATCACAAATATGTTTCCATAAAGTATTTTTTCAGTTCTTTCATTTTGGATCTCTGACTGGTTCATTACTTACATGCATTGTAATTTAATGGAAAGTCAGCTGGCCGAAATGTTGTAAATATTGAGGTAGTATAAAGATTGAAGGTCCTCACGATACAGACGTTGTTTTGTCTACGCCAATTTATTGACAGTACATATAGAATTTCTTTGCCTCAAGTATCATAATAATACATAATTAAAACAATGGTCATGCTTCGTTTATTATTATTTGTACGCAGATAAGAGAAGAGGTTTGAGTAGATAAACGTCCGTTATAATGGTTCAAAATACACAAATTTAATTAGACACCCAATCGGAAACCAAAACCAAGACCAGGGCAGTCCATAGTTAAATGTGGCAACCACAAAGACACTGAAGCGGAAAATAAAATAACAAACAAAAAAATGTAAACAACGTTAAAATATAATCAGTGGAACCTCTCATAACAAGCATAATTCGTTCCAGAATCTTACTCGTTAAGCGAAACATTTTTACTTATTTATTTTTTTACAAAAATGTTAATAAAATTAGTATATAACCACTCACTGAGATTTTTACGTCTACCGGTTTCGAGACGTACCCGTCTCTTCGTCAGGACAATCACTAACACAGCATGCAAACAATACTACCCTTCACCAACATAGCACCATTTACACACTCAAAACTACACAAAATGTCTAACACATGCGATTTTTGGTCGACCCGAAGACCAACATGCACTATAGTTTTCAATACAGACATGCGTTACGAGCCGAGGTTAAACGTATATTAGAATTAGACTAGGAATCGAATCTACTTATATACTTGTAGGATGAGAGGAGTGGGGGGGGGGGTTCGAATTGGATATTGACGAATCGTGTTTAATCGATGTCGAATCAAACAATGGACTATATGTAAAATTTATTTGGTTGTTAATTAGAGGAATATTATTATTATTATTATTATTTTATTTTTTTGACTGGAGCGGAAACATTTTTTGTTTTGACTGGAGCGGAAGTCCCGGCTCACAAGTGAATGTCGTGAAAAAGGGACTTTCTCTATAACTCGTTATGTCGCTCGTCAAGGGAGCAACTTTTTCATATTTTTTGTTCGTTATGCGAATTAATCGTTATGAGAGGTTTCACTGTACTTTAAAAGATTAGTATAAAAAATTGGTATATACTAATTTTTGAAGTAAAACGTGTAACGTTCACATATCGCTAACTCCTTTCAACAACGTCATTTATCAAAAAACTTGATTTTTCGGGAGATCGTTTTTAAAGTTAAAAAATATAATACAATGTATTAAAAATAAATATCAAGCCACTCATTGAACTTTATACTGTGCAACAGATCTTTTTAGATAAAACCTGAAGGTTTTTTCTCCATTTGAAAAATATTTAGTATATTTAAAAAAATAATTAAACAATACCTTTTGTTCAAAATGCAAAAACAACACTTTCTGCCCTGTAGCGGGTAAATATTAAGTTAAAAATATGCCTCTTTTGCTGGGACATAGTACATTTTTTAGGCATTAGGAAAACATGCACAACTGAAAATTGTCGATTTTTGATTTATGACGTTCTTGAAAAGAGTGAGCGATATATGAAAGTATTTATTGATTGACCATCAATTTGTAGAACTCCATTTTAATTTATGTATTAATTGTTAAATCAAACACAGATTTTTTGAGTCTACTAAGTTGTATTTATTGTATTGTAAAAAAAACACATAAAAGTTAGAATTATGACAATTGTTACGAATTCATTATATATATATATATATATATATATATATATATATATATATATATATATATATATATATATATATATATATATATATATATATATCCGAAAGTTCATTCATATGTCATAATGTTGTTTCCGTCAGTGGTATGTAGAATAATAACAGTAAATAATAACGTTTATCCTTAATGTGTGTACCACTTCGCATGATATTTATGCTCAGTCCATCACTCACTGCCCTTTCGGTTTCCGGGTTGAAACATTGCCAAAAATCTAGCACCCTTTCCTCCGATAACTCTTTACGCAGTTTCACCAATTTCCGTCATGGGCCAATTCAACTCGACCCATTCATGTCACGCGTTCTCAAGAATGGGTAGGGGAAGGGGGGGCTAGTTGTTACAAAAAAATTAAAAGCTAAATATCTGGTAACTGTTTATTTTGAGATACAAAATATTGATTACATCGTAATGTACATATATTAAAATATAATAAAACAATTAAAATATGTACCAACAAAGTCCACAAAAATAATTATAGCATATTTAAAACGTTTGAAAAATTGTAACAACTTGCCCCACACAGCGGCTAGTTGTTACAAGGCGGGGGCATGTTGTTACGAACTAAAACAATAATAAAACATATATTTCATTGTTAACAACAATATGTAGAATATATATAATAACATGTAAAATTAAGTTTTAATATTTAATCGCTTAAATCTCTGTCCGAATCACAATTTGGGTATGTAAAATTAACTTTATCGCCACGAATGCAGGAAATGTGAGCCTATTTATTGCATGTGATGCTCTGGATCCATTCCTGTCCAGGTTTAGAGCAATCAAAACTCTTCGTGTATACCAAACACATGCATTCTTCATGTTCTGAGTCGGAAGAAGAATCCAACACTTGCTTCTTCTTCAGTTTCTTCGACTATTTTGTCGAAATGTTTTTTAAAATTTATTTAGCGGCCTGTTTTCAACTAATATTTTGTTACTGTATTATTATCATTCCAATTATTGGGATCTGGAATTCGATTTTTAAAAGCACATTCAAATGCTAACTTCTTTGCATCAGTAGTTGATAGGCCATGAAATATTGAAAAATGTATGCTGTAAGCTCCTTTTCCTGATCGACAGAAAATATTTGGCTGAAGTTTGTTGTAACCCACAAATTTAGCTGTGGTTGGACTATTCTCTTGACGTTTTATGTAACGAAGTAACGTCATAAAATTTACTTTGTATACTTCAGCAACTCTTCGAATAGATATTTTTTCTGTTATTTCTTTAGCTGCTCTTTTGTAGGTCTCCTCGGAAATTTCACCTCTACAGGTTTTTTTTATATGTCCGTACCATTGTTGTATAAATTCTAGAACAATAATAATAAATAGTTTTATATAGGGAAACGTTGTGGGGTTAGTTGCTACAGTAACAACTTGCCCCCACATCGTTGTAACAACTAGCCCCTCTCACCCAAAATTATTATGTTAAGTTATAACACTAACACGGAAAGTGTTATTTTTTTATATATTATCTGAATGTAAGCAGAGACATGTAGAGTTTTACTAATTTACTTTGAATCGACTTACCTCTTATAGTTGGAGAACAATTAAACTTCAAAATCAATCAACGAAAGTTACTTTCAGATCGAAATACACTATTATCGGTTTTATTTTAATTACGCACGACCGGCAAGAGCGATATTCCGTCGAGCACTGCGGACATAATACCTAGACATGCTGTGCGACACGTACCTTACAGAACCTAGTGGTTGGGGAGTTATTTAGAATGTAACAACTTGCCCCTGTAACAACTAGCCCCGCCTTCCCCTACATCAATATTCTTCAATGTTCAATCAATGTTATTATACTACTATTTATACTACTATTACGGCTACCGTTCTGGAGGTCCCGGGTTCGATTCCTGGGGGGGACAAATAAATTCAAGTGATTTGGTCACTCTAATATTTATTCAATATTTCCCTGGACTGGTACCTAAGGCAGGGGGCTGATCACCTTTCCTCATGTGTTCACGATCAAGATAACACTGCGTTTAAATGATGCAGTGCCCTATGCACCATTGGGGTGCGGATAAGGGTTTGGATTTTTAATACTACCATTTATTGTACATATATATTTATTATGCAATATTATCAATATTATTTACTTTGTGGTTAGTCATTTTAACATTTATATTTTTTTTTGCAAAAAATGTTAGTAATATTAGTATTTAACCACTCACCGAGATTTTTATGTCTACCGGTTTCGAGACGTATCCGTCTCTTTGTCAGAACAATCACTACCACAGCATGCAAACAATACTACCCTTCACTACCATAGCACTATTTACACACTTAAAAACTCCCAGGTAGTCACTTGTGTAGTGTAAGTATGTAGTAAATCTAATTAATACCTATATTGAATAATAATCCGCTAAGGTTCACGAAAATAGTATGAAATTTAATTGTTAATTATTTGTTATTGATAAAGAATAAGAGTTTAATTATTTGACTGAATAAAATAAAAGAACATTTCATAAGGTTAAAAAATGTAAAAAAAAACTTGACTCAATATTAATAAGGTTACGTGACGGTCATCTGTATAATGTTCTGGGCATCTAATATATTCGGATGTATTCAATATTCCTGTGATTCATGAACTTACTCGTATATACATAAAAAACGGTTTGAGAATAAAATATTGCGCATTCACCGGTGAATTAATTAGAGCATATGATAATTTCCAAGGATTCGCGGTATATATGTATATATATATATATATATATATATATATATATATATATATATATATATATATATATATATATATATATATGTATATATATATATATATATATATAAATATATATATATATATATATATATATATATATATATATATATATATATATATATATATATATATATACATATATATATATATATACATACTTATTTGTAAATAAATTCTTAAAAAAACTATACTTTCTTATAACGCAGTATTTTGTGTGTTTTTAATACTTTTTTTGGTATTATTTTTTGACATCTCATCAATGATGAAGAATATGGAAGTCTGGGCATTTACGGGGCTGACGACTGTCATAGGCTGGTTTAAGTGAAAGTGATTACTTAAACCAGCCTATGACGGTCGTAAACACGTGTAACATTCACCAATTCAACCCATTATTGACAACCACCATGTGTGTATGTGTGTATATTTTTTTAAGGACAATATTTGTGTTTTTATTATATTTACACAAATATTTCATTTTCATACTGTTTTTATAAGCCTTAGCGGCTCATTAATAGAAATAAGTATCGATTGTGGTAGAGTGGGTTCGAACCGGACTTAAGAGTCCGCGACACTAACTACGGGACCACAACCCGATTTAATAAGAATATAATGAACAGTTTACAAACAGTATCAATATTTTGTAATACTAATTCATAAATTTTTTGGGCAACCTACAATAGAAGGAATCAAGAAAAAAACGACTTTTAACATATTATTTGCTGATTCGGCATTAATTTTGTGGAATGATATTTTGATTATTAAACAAAATGAACACTTGTATGTATAATACCACTTATTGAGTTTTATTTCATTATAGACGACTTGTTTCAAAACTACTGTTGTTTTCATCGACAGGTGATAAGTAAAACTGTAGTTTTCAAAAAAGTCATAATGAAGTATTGAAATAAAATTCAATTAGTGGTTTTTAAAAAAAGTTTAATTTAAAAAAAAAGAATTAATTTAAAATCATGTAAAATGGATGACGTTTCTATGTTTTGGCTGTTTTCACTATTTAAAAAAATCAAAAGTGGTGAATGTTTTAGCCACTTTTGTAAAACAAATATAAAAATCTAAGGGGATGGTTAAAAACAAAAGACAGAGAGCAGATTTCAAATAAATGGTAACGAGCTATTCGAATTTACCATACTATAATGAAAATACATTAAAATGACAGTTTTTAACGCTTTGAATTGAGATAAAATGGAACCGTGAATACGTACTTTACTACGGTTGTGTCGAAATTGCCGGCAGCTTTTTAGTAAAGCAAACATCTCAGACCAGTTATAAAAATAGCACAATTTAGGGTAAAATAAAAATAAGCATATTGCAGAAACGAATTACAGACAAAATAAACATACAAAAAACAAAGAAGAAAAATCACAATATAAGATTTGCCATCTTAAAAAAAAATAGCACGTAGTCCATAATTTCCTTTAGGGTATATGGTATCATTTTTATTTCTAAAGTAAGATAAACAAAAGTTAGGAAAAAATAAAAATTCCGTCAAAAGTTTTTGTGGAAATTCCCCGTTTTTTTTCAGATAAGGAGAAAATAAAAGGTAATAAATTTGATACAATGTATCCAAGTTTGTGACATCGCATTAGAGCCGGAAAAATAAAATACCATAAAGTCACATGAAAAGTCCTCTAACATCCTGTTTATTCAGTGTCTTGCACATGTTCCGCTGATTCACCGACCTCTACAAATAATAAGGGTCACAACGTTATTTAAAGGTCAAATTGGATGCATACAACTTATTAGCATAAATGCATGCACGTATGGTTGTCGCGCCTCAAATAATGACTTTTTTATCAAATGGGTTTCGAAAATTCCACTTAGTATACTCTTATATGGATAAAATAATGTGGCTAAAATATTTAAATATGATTTGAAAAGCTGCCAAATCATCGGCGTATAAATAATAATGATAAAAATAAAACAAAAATAAGTATCTAAATAAGTAAATAAGAATTTATGTGGAGGGCAGATAGTTAACACCGCATTGACCCGATGTAGTGCTCCATACACCATTATGTGACAATAGGAGTATAAAATAATGTATTATTTATTCACATGCAAAAATCGAATATGGACCAAGGTCATCGCAGATCACTGTAAATCTTGAAAACTTCACGTGACGATTTTAATATTTAAAATAAGTTAAAACACTGGAGTAATGATTGTTCCACTGAATTAGAAAAAAACACATAAAACTACGTTGATGTTTGTTTAAAGTTTAAAATCACAAATAAATAGCTCATAGTTTATACAACTTCATTGGTTTCACTGGAATCGCGTGCTTATTTCAATGTTTATTATCCTATGAAGCCGTTAAGCTCGTGTAATAAAAATACCTTCTATCATCTGTACAAATTATGATTCATTAGAAACAACAAAAGCGAAAATCAACACAAATTCATTATGAATTTTCGCACACAAACTAATCGAAATATCAAACTATACAATAACGGCTACATTCACATACATACAATCAATCTTCATACATACAAGGGAATTTTTTTAAAGTAAATTAAAATAATAAAACTATGAGTAATTATTGATATTTTACAATAAAAGCTCACTTGCAAACATCAAAATTGCAATAAACGTCACCAAGAAATTTCAGTAAATGTTGGATTCAAATGTCTTTTTCAACCTTTTAGCTAAAAACTTTTTTTTTTCCATTGGACTAAAAGTAAAATGATAATATTGTTTGTACAAGTTTAAAAATATATTTCTTGAATTTTATTCCCTTTTTTATATTAATTTTTATATATACTAACAATGATATTGAATGAATTGAAACACGTATAACAATATATTTTAGTAAAACAGTGATATTTATCGCGTAAAAGTTAAATATAAAAAAAATGGATAGATGGATAGATATACACAAAGTGAATGTCGAAATAACTTATTTAAGGTAGAGAAATTTTCTCAAAGAATGTAAGTAACGAGAGAAATAATATTTTTATTTGTTTTTAATGCTGATTGTTTTTTTCACTGCATTCATTGCATATTTTATGAATGCCTTCCAACAAAGTAACTCGTTTTGTTAAGTACTAAGAAAAAATAGTGGTAAGAAAGACACATACAACTAATGACCATAGGAATGCCGATGAGATCTGAACACATGTGCGGTAAGTAATTAGTCGCTGCTACGTGGGAGATGACAAAATACTATTTTCTCGGTAATCACGGATAGTAGTAATGATAAGCATATTCATTTTCAAGTACCCGAATAGTCTTTCTTATTCTAACGTTTAAGGTCAGCGGACCAAAAGAGCGATAGATCGATCTATGAATCTATATTTGACGACAATATGAATGAATGAACGAATTCGCGGGAGTATTTTTGAATCACTCACATGAGTCACAGCGTATTCTCGCGTTGTAACTGATTCATAGTTTATGTTTTAAGCGATGAATACAAAGATTCGATTAAGTGCGAACTCATCGCTGTAACATTTTTTTATTGCTCAAAGATAGTTTAAAAAACAAGTCATGCTGTGTCCGTATTGGGATCTAAAAAATACCTAGCTAAATTTGAATATACATACACAAGTGTACACTAATACCGTCATAAAAAAAGAAATTTATTATTATTTATATGAATCAAAACGTGATTTATGATTCCACTGAATTTATTTATTTTTATGATAGCTGTTTCGCCTAACGAGACCATTGTCAATCTGTGCCGAAAAAAAGTTGGAATATTGGATTATTTTACTATGTAATGATTGAAGTTTTCTAAGATGTGCATTTGGACAAAAACCTTGATTTGAATGCTATGGGGTCAAAGGGTTTATTATAATCTATAGGAGTTTATGGCACTTTGTCGGCATATCTATTCGGATATTAAGGAACTTACCAATTTACTTAAATATTTTATTTATGATTAAGTCGTTTTCGAAGATCTTTACTGTATCACAAATACTAAAGGTACTATTTGAGAAAGAAGTTACACAAAAATAAATAAAAGGAATAAAATTATAAATCGTGTTATAAATCGTACATTAATAATATTAAATTATAGAATTCTAAAAAGCAAATGCCAATTCAAAAAATCTACTGGTATTATTCAATTCAATACTGATCACACTTTCATTAATTGATTCGGGAGTCACTTTGTGGTAAAACCAATCCATTTTTAATTAAAGCTTTACTTAGTAAACACCACTATTTGAAAATGATGCGGAATGCATCGAAACACATGTCACTATCTACTGTGACATGTGTTTCGATGCATTCCGCATCATTTTCAAATAGTGGTGTTTACTAAGTAAAACTTTAATTAAAAATGATCACACTTTGTAAGAACCGATATTGTCAGTAACGTTTTCATTAAACAAAAAAAGGGAAATTTTGTATAGAGTGATCTTCAAAGAAATAAAAAAATTTCAAAATCATTTTTTATTTTTTATTAGACTATATGAAAGAAGACAGAAGTTACATAAGTCAACCAAATGCAATGCCTGAGATGCTCCGACTATATAAAACTGATAAGTATTGTACCAGTTGTGAAATAAGTTTTGTACTGAGATTTCTTGGTAGAACTGCATTTTATAGAATAACATAACAACTACATATGTTGTTAATTTTTATACACGTGTATTTTATTTGACCAGCAACCGGGTTTACCAGTCAATATCACCATTCTGATGATGTCGGTTACGACGAAATCCGGTTGCTGGTCAAATAAAATTCGTGTGGAAAAAATTACATAGTTGTAATTTTATTCTATAGTTGTGAAATGCACAAAAAATTATGTTGCGTAGATATTTTTTTCTATCTAAAAAGTATGTATCAATTATGCTATGCATATTTATAGATCAAATTTCACACCGCAAACTGCTTTATCGCTCTGTGTAACGACCTTCATTAAAGTATAAGTATTTATTTGGTAATAATTACGAAATGTACGCACATATTATATTAATCTAAAATTAATTTTGGAAAGCAACAACCTTCAAAATATCACGTAATAAAAATATATTGTACGGGGAGGAATAATATATACAACGTTTTGAGTGTGTCCAAATACTTGTTCACAAATCTGGATAATCTTGAATTAGGAGTTAATATTAAAATTATTTTTGACATCTCAACATAGAATCCTAATCTGAAGATAATCCAGATTTGTGAACAAGTATTTGGAGACACTCAAAATAACGTATATAAATTAATTGGTCAAATTATAAGCTTAAATAAAAATATAAAATGATATTTTCTAGCGTTTCTCATGTGTGTGAATATAATCCAGGATTCGAAACTCACATACAAATGAAAGAGTTTCTGCTTATTAAAAAGCTTCCCTCATCCCACCATAGATGTCTCTAGTGAAGTCTGGTGAAGTCAAGCACTGTGTTACGAGTTTGATCAATATACCTAGAAATTTTAAGAATTTAATTAGTCTGGTTGTCAATCATGGGTAGAATTGGTGAATTTTACACGTGTGTAAAGTGATCACTTAAACCAGCCTGTGACAGTCATAAGCCCTGTTAATGCCCAGACTTGCATAATATGTGTTCAATCTTAATCCAGCGGGTATTAACATAAATTTGATCGCATCTTGTTTTCTCGGCAAATGGAATATTTAAATGATTTTTTGATATCTCAACTTAGATGAAAAAGTTTATGAAAGTCTGGGCATTTACGGGGCTTACGACCGTCATAGGCTGGTTTAAGTTATCACTTTACACACGTGTAACATTCACTAATTCTACCCATGATTGACAACCAAACTACTCAAATTCTTGGAAGTTCTATATTTATTATCCGATTTCGAAACATTGTTCTTGAATCACTAGAATTAGAATTTCCGACAACATGCACAACTGAAAATTGACGGTTTTTTATATTTGACGTTGTTGAAAGGAGTGAGCGATATATGAACCAATTTGGAAACATTGTTCTTGAATCACTAGAACTTCACTAGAGACATCTATTGGTGAGATGAAAAGAAGCTTTTTATTGAGCAGAAACTCTTTTATGAGTATGTGGGGTCCGAATCCTGAATTGTAATCACATACAAGAGAAACGCCAAATGGAATATTTAGTATTAACGAAAAAGCCAATTGCTAAGTACTGTACCTACTATCCTCAGATGTGAATGGATATGTTTTTATTTATAAAATCAGCCAACGCATCGCTGAGCAAAACACATACAAGCTCACATAAGATTATGTGCAATACAATGGGTGTGTATTTTCGAACATAGTAACAAGTAATAATATTTAACATAAATTATTTCATATAATTTTAGCGGTCAACATTTTTAAAAGTAATTTATATTTGAAGCACTAACTTTGTGATTTTAAATTTTATAATTAAATTGTAACTTTGTTTTAAAATAACTATAAATATTTTATTATAACTTAACTATAATGTCTACCGGTTTCGAAGCTAGCCGCTTTTTTATCAAGACAGATTAATACTAAATAATATTAATCAGTCTTGATAAAGAAGCGGTTAGCTTCGAAACCGGTAGTCATTATAATTAAGTTATAATAAAATATTTATGGTGATTTTAAAACAAAGTAACATTTTAATTATATCTCTTTAAGTGTTTAAGAAATAGTATTCTAGTTAATCATAAATTAATATAATTTTGAAGTAAACTGTACTTTGAACATATTATTTTTGGGGGTAGATATTATAATGCTTTTTCATCGCATTGTAGGTTTTGTTCGTTCTATAAATGGGAGAAAAATCATGTAAATTTACAGCAGTTTATGATATTTATACAAGATACATACTCATGATGGCGAATTTACATTGTGTAAATTTTGGTATTTTAAATAAACAAATAACGCACAAAAGGTTAACAAATATTTTGACTTTTTTTATACATCAATTGGAATACCTCCTTGTATGAAATACGATTCGCGGATATAAATTAAAGATTTTCCAAAAATATTTTTACAAAGTTACTACACGTGTGACTAGAAAATGGGTCATTTTTTCATCTTCATTATTTTACTTACATAATATACAAATACATGCTTGTACACATTTCCGTACAACCAACGCAAAGAAAGTCACGAGGTTGAAAAAATATGTAAAGATGTGACACAATTATTATACATATTTACACATGGACATACTAAAGTTGCCATTTATAACGATAACGTCGGGCAATGCCACCGCTATAGACACTGACGTCTCAAGGACCTACAAAATGTCCCAATTTTCGAAATTTTTTGATGTTATATAGGTTCCAGGTCTGTGACTATATTTAAAAATAGTGGAGCGCAAGCTCTCCTTCCTCTCCTAGTTGAAGAGAGTCCAGAAATTCCAAAAAATCCCGAAAATCCCCTCTTTCGTCGAAAAAATTGTGTATTGTGTAAATTGTGAAAACCTTGAAACAAAATTAGGTCAAAAGCCGACGACCTTTCCATTTATTTGTCATTTAGTGTAAATGTCCCTACCGGATATCGGATGTATTTAGGTAGATAGTTTTGGACACACATAGTTATTCGTTTAAGATTTTTTTAATCCATCGCAAAAAAGAGTGAACAGTTTATAGTACCATCATTATTTCAGAATCTATTATAAAATAATTATTTACTTTCGAAATATCCCCTTTCAAATGTAAAATAAGAGGTAATATACCGTTATTACACGCGTAATACTTTTAGTGTTTATTCAAAATTTCATTTTCTTGTACCTAACATTGCCCCAAATCGTTATGCCAACTCTCCAATGTGTTATATATCACCCAAATCAATTTATTTTAAAACGACAACAATGAAACACCCACCTGTAAAACTTTGTCACATTTATGGAATTACGCACCCGGCGACAATGTGTATTGTATATTTAGGTGCCTAGAACAATTATATACCTTTCGTGTCACATCTATCATACACATTCGTGTTGATAACTATGAAAATATACTGACAGATATACGTGTACAATAATGGCCCATTAAACATGTGTGGTTTATTATTAGTGAGAGTTTAAAAAATTCATTCCGCATTTGTGTGGCCTGACAGCGATACGTGGTACCTGTTGTGACACACAAACCACACGCTGCACGCTGCCACTAATATCGGGGACTATTGTGCCTGCATTGTTACAGATGTCATAATATTTCCCCGGTTGTAAAATTGTAAAGACTTTTTAATGGCCGAGCGAATCAACGGTCGAATGAAACGGATAAAGGGTATTCACAACTTTCAGCGTGGAATGCGGGAGATGCTTTCAGTGTTATTAATATTACAGAATAAGGGTCGTCATAGTTACTTCTATCTCTCTTAACGCTTCTTTTTATAAAAAAGGGTGGAACTTATGTTTTGCTCATGTTCTTTGAATTAAATAGGAATGCAACAATAACTTTTAAATATTTAACATATCCCACATTTCGTTTTGTTTTTAAACTAATTAAAGAGCACGGTAAATTATCAACAACACAACAAAAAAAGCTGTTGGAATGCATTGAAACGGTTCTTTTCTTATCAATTACGATTTTAACAGATATATTACAGTACACGAGTTAAACGGTATCAAATCTGAACTGCCTGGAATAACCTAAGATAAGAAAATGATCAAAAACAAATTATTTTATATAAGTATAACTGTTATATATGTTCCGGTTGAATTGAACATTTCTGTAGTGTGTAGCTAATTTTATAAAATAACACGATACTTCGAATTCAAAATTAGTTAATATTGTTTGTTGATAATTAAACCATTAATTTTTATAACATAATAGTATTTGTGATATGATGATTCATTCTAGAGATGTTATTTTATTTCGAGTGTTATCTTGATCGTGGCTTACATGAAGGCAAGGTGACTTCAGGGACCAGTCCAGGGTAATATAAAATAAATATTTGAGTGTAAAATCACTGCTATTTATTTTCACCCCCCCCCCTGGGAATCAAACCCGGGGCCTTCAGCACGGTAGTTAAAACGCCAACCATTACACCACGGAGGCGGAAAATCGATACGGCAATACGATACAGTGTCCTATGCACCATTAGGTGCGGATAAGGGTTAGAAGTAGAATAATTTTCTTTTGTTTAAGAATACGTTTTTTTTAGTTACATATTTTAACGATAACAGTTTTTTGTTGATGCATTGCTGAAACATTACCATAATACCCATAACATCGTCTGAAAAAACTAGTAGCTAAAGCCATGTTACATTTAAAAAAAATATTTTTCAATATGAATTAAATCACGCAGATGAAGCGCATTATTTTTTAAACATACAATAAACTTAACATTCTAGTTCTTAAATATTCCTATTGCTCTGGTATAATTCATAATCTGATTTCAGAATTAATTACTTTCACGAATGGTAAGGGTGAAAATGAAATTATTACAGAGACATCTAATAGCCCTCAGAGTGCGGCGTTTAATAAAACAGAATACAAAGTAACGATGGAAACTCAACCGCGTTCGATCTAAAAGCGATAATAAAAGCCGTAGGTGATCTAAGGCCGTAATATCTGCTCTCTCCGGAGTCGAGCGGGCGGTGAGAAATCGATAGTTGGGTGTTTGCAGAATGCAATATGCAATTACCTCGGATCTTGTGATGCTCAATTAAAATACGCCGAGCGGAACGAAGGCGGAAAAGTTTTAATGGTATGCATAGTAGAGGAAGAAGCCTATGCCTCCAGGCAGAGCCGGGAGAGGGATTTTGACATTTCAATATATCTATCACAACTATTAAAAAATATACTATTAGCATAATCTTTTTTTTAAATATTGTCTATAGATTGCCATGACTAAAATCATTGTATTTTTTGACATCTCATCAAAGATGAAGAAGAATATGGAAGTCAGGGCATTTACGGGGCTGACGACCGTCATAGGCTGGTTTAAGTGATCACTTTACACACGTGTAACATTCACCAATTCTACCCATTATTGACAACCACACTACTCAAATTCAGATTTTAAGTGTTTGGACACACTCAAAATGTTGTAAAATCATTGTCATGCCTAGAATACTCTTGCGGAGTGAAAAGCCATCAAAAAGAAGAAGAAAAAAAGAATCGTTCAGTTAAATTATTCAATTAAAATAAAGGAATATTTTTTTTTTACTTGGTATACCACTATTAATTAACGAATAATTCATTAAATAAGTTTCATTTTCGTTGGCGCTTTACTTTTTTACTTTACTTAATTATTTTATTTTATTAAGCTGGTTTTTTTAGGGGTTCTAGAAAATGCCACACCCTTGTCCCGGGCCTGTTCCGAAGCGACACTCGCTAAGTTGACGAATGACCGGCAGGAGTTTCGCAATAATGCGATTGCCGTTTTCAATTGTTACTATGGCTCCTAGATTGTCACTAAAGGCCAAGAAGATAAGGTCCGAAATTACACGATAATCAAAATTAAATATACCCTTTGTGTTGAACACAATGCACGCCGCGGCCGAACCGCGTCAGGCGGTCGCATAATGGCGCACGTACCTACCTACTCTGTGAACGAAACGCGGGAATTCGCTTCATTACCATCGGACGAACATTATGTGATTTGCGGCGATAATTGATCGCTGCATCTGAGAAGGCCAGCTAACAACGCGGTGTGCAACCAAAAAACAAACGCAGGAGCGAATTCAATAGCGATCCTCCGCATACTTTATATGCAGACCCGCCTGGTGTTCCTTCTCAGGACTTGTGTTTCGGGGTAGGTCTAGACCGCGGAGGGGATGGCCTGTCGGTTACTAACGCTGTCACCCTGGTTATTAGAACATGGTGGTGAGTTATACATAAAGTGACCATACGTCCCGTTTTGAACGGGACCGTCCCGTTTTTAGATAGCCTTTCCCGTTGTCCCCAAGTAATGTTTCGGGACGTCGAAATGTCCCTTTTTCAAAACAGAGCAACACACGGTAAAATTTAAAAAAAAGTGTTAAAAATCGACGGCAGTTTGTAGTACAGCCGTTTCATATAAATTTGCTCAACAAATCGTAGCTTGATTTAGCCTTTTCACAGGTGAATCAGTTGTGGACGACAGAAAAAACACAACTACAAGTCGGAGTACTTACAGCGATATTGTTAGTTGAGATAAATTTTTAAAAATTCTGCCAATAATTCCATTCTCATTTAAAAGCAAACTCACTTATTTAATATAAAACAACAACATAATTATAAACAATATATAGAAAAATATAAAACAACTAAATTTTTAATATTTATTCCTGTTATTTTCTTTATCAACATTCCTTTTCTTTTTATAAATGCATAAAAAGTATAAAAAATACTTGTTTTCTCGAATATACATACTTTTACGAAAAAATTGGTAGATGTCCCGTTTTGAGGACAAAAATAAATGGTCAGTTTAGTTATACACCCTATTTAGAATAAACCTTATATTCACCGCTGACAGTAATAACGATTCTGAAAGCATTATTAATAATTTCCATTCACACTATTTTATGTTAAGTGTCCAAATTTCAACTCACTTCGGAATCGTTCAAATCAAGATTCTTTCATTCATAATTGAAACATTCATAGTAGAAGAAAAATATGGAAGTCTAGACATTTACAAGACTTACAACTTATCATAAGCTGGTTTAAGTATCACTTTATACACGTGTAACATTCACCATTCTACCCACGATTGACAAGACGAAAATTATATGTATGCTTCAATTGAAAACATCTTGGGGCATTTGACTTCGGCACCTATCTATCGTTAAAATTATTACCTTTTTTACTAGCAAAAACTTTTATCAAATGTATGTATATAAGAAGAGATCCTAATTATTTTACATACTAAGAGACGCGTGAAAAAATTCAATAACAATGAAACTTATATTTTGACCAGTTATTTATTCACAATGTTTTGAGTTTATCCAAATTTTTGTTATAAAAATTCTGAATTTTCTCTATTTAGGACATATTTGTATAAAAATTTTATGTTTGCATGAACAAATGTGAATGTTTACTGATACGGTAACTTCTTTATTTCACAAACAGACTTTTTTTCTAAATTTGTGCCTCTTCAGATAGTAACTATAAGTATATAAAAGCATTCTTTAAAAGCACAATGAATGGAAATGTAGGGGAGATATCAAAAATCAAACAAGTCGTTAAAAATACACAAGAATTCTACCGAAGCGTGAAAATAATAGTGATTGGAGATTAATTATTACATTCATTTGTACATTTTATAAGGAACTCATTATTATAATGGCATTTAAATATTTAACACTGTGTTCATGTCCATAAGAGATATATGAATGTTGCATGAAAGTCTCTTATTTGAACCGACACATGTACGATATGTTGAATGAGCGATGCACGTCTGATGAACTCACGCGTACCTACGGTAAGCTGAGTAACTTCGTGTAATATAGACAGTGAATGTCAAATATCAGATTTACTTCTTTTAAACAAAAAATAAATTTTACAACATTTTGAGTGTGTCCAAATACTTGTTCACAAAATCTGGATTATCTCCAACTACAGGAGTTATTTTCATATTATTTTTTGACACCTCACCAATAGATGTCTCTAGTGAAGTTCTAGTGATTCAAGAACAAGGTTTCTAAATTGGTTCATATATACAGAGCTTCCAAGAATTTGAATAGTGTGGTTGTCAATAATGGGTAGAATTGGTGAATGTTACACGTGTGTAAAGTGATCACTTAAACCAGCCTATGACGGTCGTCAGCCCCGTAAATGCCCAGACTTCCATATTCTTCTTCATCTTTGATGAGATGTCAAAAAATAATAAAAAATAAATTACTTATATCTGCAAAACTAAATTATAAATTCGAATAATTCAAAGCGCTACATTCGTCTTATGTGATTTTGTTTTATATTTATTTTTAATCACTTTAAGTATAAAGACAAATGTGAACTTTTTTTTGTGTATCAAATGTTAAATCAAACTCTGTTTTTTCGAGTCTATTAAGTTGTATTTTATCTTTAAAAAAAACACATATAAATCAATTTTGTGACAATTGTTTCACTTAGTTGTAGCATTATCAAACGAATGACATTCGTTTGAAAATGCCATAACTAGGCAAGACAATTGTCACAAAATTAATTTTTATTTTTAACAATAAAATACAACTTAGTAGACTCCAAAAATCAGTGTTTAATTTAACATTTAATACATAAATTAAAATGGAGATGTACAAATTAGACACCAAATCTATAAACAAATGCAAACGTTTTAAAAAAACAAACAAAGGAATTAAGCTGTTTGTATTAGATCGATGCACTTTTGAAATATTTTATATATTTAATATCCATCTAATAAATAAATACAGGGTGAAAAAGTAAAGGATGTTAGAAGCAAAGAAGAAGAATTTTAGAGTTTTATATTCAGCCCATCAAACGGACAATTAGTAAATATTATGTACCAAGATACGAACAAGATACTTATCATTATGGAACTTCCTCTCAGGTGTAGGCAAAGAGGATAGAACGCCCTACCTATCTATTTATTAGCAAATATTCTTCGCCTCTTCCACCGATTATTTCGAAGTCTTACATGTATATTTTACCGCGATACGAACACATTCGTAAGTACCTACAAATATTCCTTTATATTTTGTGCTCTTATAAGTGAAATGTAAAGTGGGCTCATTAATTATAACATAAGTCATAAAGACATAAATATAAAGTTGATCTTTTTCGTTATTTCAGATTGAGAATCACTGGAGTGAATAAGGCACACAAGTCCTTATAAAACGTATACATACATTTGTAATGCACATGTGCATATCATACATATATGCATACATAATTTTGTTGACGTTCTGTATATTTTTTTTAGCGGGACCCACGCGTTACTTGTATCGTGACGTCTTTTTTTATTGTAAGTGCAACCTTGCTTGAATCCAGTAAAGTACCCAAATTATTTCACATACTGGGAGACGCCTGAAAATATGTAGGTATGTGAAATATGTCAAAACTAATATCTAAATACACGTATGTAAACAATCTCATAGTATGTGAAATAATTCTGGAAGGATATTGCATACATATAAAAATAAAGGTCTCCGCTATATAAAAAAGCCCACTCACGTGAACTAAAGATGCTGGCCAGAAATCACACATGAAAGGACGTGTGAATTATATGATGAATAAATTTGGATAGTGTGGATAAATTTGGATAATGTGGTTGACAATTATGGGCAGAATGATGAATGTTACAAGTGTGTAAAATGATTTTTAAAAACTGCTTATGACGGGTCGTAAACTTGAAAAACCTAGACATCCATTCCTTCCTTATCTTTGTTAAGATGGCAAAATGTAAAAATAACTCTATGTGGAGAAACCCAGATTTGTGAACAAGGATTTGGACATATCCAAAATGTTGTAAATAATAATAAAACATTATTTGTACAGTATAACGAGCTTGTGTAACAAAAAAAACGATGTTAAATTTCAGCTGTTAATATTTTTTTTTACTCTCAAACGTTTTTCATCGTTTTAAAATAACTTTAAGGTAGGTACTACCATTAACAAAAACAAAAAAAACTTCTTAAAAATAAGCCTAGGCAAGGAGCTATGCATAAATATTAAATACACCATTAGTAAAATAAATTGGTAATCTTCAGAAAGGATTTCTTTAAGCCTTAGAATTTTACAAGGATCTCGAGTTCTTAACAGGAAATATCTACTCTGAACGGGATATAGAAAAACAGTATTTAAAAAAAGTCTTATCTACCAGACTCGTGTTCAAAATTGAAAAACGAAGATGGGTTTTTGAAATTTCAAAAAATGAAAAGGGGATCTTTTTGTTCCACGTTGGATACTGTAAATTTTCAATAAAAGACATGTTTTTTTTAAATGTCTAACACCGAATTACTTACTGCACTACTGACTTTATTGTGGGGGAAAATTTAAACTCCTAAAAAAGTGGAAATACTTTTGGAGAATTCTGTTCAGAAGCATTATACAGCAGTGATATTAATAAACTGTTTTTTTTTACCAGAAATGTCTTACCTAATGTACATGTTTATCAAATCGTGCATAAAGACAACATTAGTCATGTAGTTTTGTTCAAAATTTACGAGACTATTTTTTACGTTTGTTTAAAGCTGGATTGACCAAAGTACTTTCAATCCAATGGAAATCCATATAAAAATGATGTTTATTGACAATTTTTAGAGCCAATATTGGTTAAACAAAATACACAATTAAAACCTGGATTACTGTTTTAAATACTATATTGTATGAAATCTTTATGATTTTCACAAAATGCAGGAGAATACTATGTAAAACCGTGTCGAATCACATTTGTTGTAGTAATAAAAATGTCTATCAACATTATTTTGTGTTTCTGGGATAACCCCAATTCATATTATTGAACTTGTTATAAAACAATTATTGACAATTGATGATACATAGCTACATATATTAATTTATATGAATTCCTGTATAACTTTGCAATTTCCAATTTAAACATATCTGTATAAAATATGGTAATCTAATATAAGTAATAAAAAATACGTAGTAACTAACACATATTATGGTTTAGTTTTATTATTATTATAAAGTAGCACATTTTTTCATACAAAATAAACAAATCAGCTACAAATTGCATAAATAAATATAGATAAAAAATATAAACCTTGGAATTTTCCTCATTTGTTTAACATACTAGAAGCTTCCATTTGCTGTCACGTACTCCGCCAGCATCACAATATATATATATATATATATATATATATATATATATATATATATATATATATATATATATATATATATATATATATATATATATATATATATATATATATATATATATATATATATATATATATATATATATATATATATATATATATATATATATATATATATATATATATATATATATATATATATATATATATATATATATATATATATATATATATATATATATATATATATATATATATATATATATATATATATATATATATATATATATATATATATATATATATATACATAGCTACATATATTAATTTATATGAATTCCTGTATAACTTTGCAATTTCCAATTTAAACATATCTGTATAAAATATGGTAATCTAATATAAGTAATAAAAAATACGTAGTAACTAACACATATTATGGTTTAGTTTTATTATTATTATAAAGTAGCACATTTTTTCATACAAAATAAACAAATCAGCTACAAATTGCATAAATAAATATAGATAAAAAATATAAACCTTGGAATTTTCCTCATTTGTTTAACATACTAGAAGCTTCCATTTGCTGTCACGTACTCCGCCAGCATCACAATATATATATATATATATATATATATATATATATATATATATATATATATATATATATATATATATATATATATATATATATATATATATATATATATATATATATATATATATATATATATATATGTATATATATATATATATATATATATATATATATATATATGTATATATATATATATATATATATATATATATATATATATATATATGTATATATATATATATATATATATATATATATATATATGTATATATATATATATATATATATATATATATATATATATATATATATATATATATATATATATATATATATATATATATATATATATATATATATATATATATATATATATATATATATATATATATATATATATATGTATATGTTTATGTATATATATGTATATGTTTATGTATATATATGTATATGTATATATATATATATTAACCATATCCGCTCCCTAGGTGGAGCATATGGAGTCCACAAACTGTCTCCAGGCTTTTCTGTCGGCTGCCAGCTCCCTTGCATCCTCCCAAGTCAGATCCGCGTCCCGAAGTTCTGACGAGAAATGCCGACGAATTGTCAGCAGTGGCACCTTACAAGGGCCCAGAACAGTTGTGTACTAAGCTTTGAGAATAGGTGTTTGCGGAGAATCTTAGGCGTGCGGTGGTTTGACTTTATGGTTTGGCGTAGGACGCAGCAAATCTTAGTCACAACTGTCGTCAAGAAAAGGCGATTCAGTTGGCTTGGCCATGTACTCCGCATGCCTCCTGAGAGCCTTAATCAAGCTTGCCTCTTTTACAAGGCATCAGGTTCGCGCCGCCCAGGACGACCACTGCTGACAATAAAATATATAAACAACAAATACATTATTGATTATTACCAAGATGCGTATAAATTATTTGCCATAAATAATTCAAACACGAATATATTTTTCGTATTTTTGATGGGTGTGATATAAATCTCTAAGAAAATCGTGCATTTTATCCCAAGTTACACGAAAAACATATTTTGGTTTCAAAAAAGTAAGTTTAATAGATTTCAAGATTTTTTAAAATCTATTTAATATTGTTAAAAAATAGTTATGTACTGACATTTCTTGGTGTAACTGCATTTTATAGAATAAAATAATAACTATGTAGTTTTTCTATATGAATTTTATTTAACTGGCAACAGGGTTTCGTCGTAACCGACATCATCAGACTGGTATGAGGCTAGACAATATTCCGTTATATACACTTCAAGGCAGGGGTTGAAAACCATGATTATATATATTTTTTTCTGATAAATGATTTTAAATTTAATGAGTTTAAGCATTGTATTATAATAATAATTACATGTAAGTTATGGTAAAGGTTTAAGACTTGGTATGATTTGTATGATTTGATATAATTTTACGTAAGAAATGGATTTTGTATGTGAATTTAAATAATAAATTTTAAAATCTTATAATACATATATTTTTAAATCTCATAATTATGATGTTCATTTAAAGAATATTTTGAATCAAAACTCTCTTTCCTTAATTTTTTTAAAGTACAATTATCCGATTCTATTCTACTTCGACAACAACATTTTGGAGTTATGATGGTTTGTCAACACCCTCAGAGGGCTAATACCGCCTACTTTATGAGTTACTAGTTTAACATACATATAAACGAAATGAGAGTTGAGACTAAACCCATTAAATACAAAGCTCTGAAGTTTAAATTTGTTTGCACTTTGGTGTAGAGGTTAAAATACGAAACGTTTAAACGCGAAGCTATGTATGTGAAACACAAACCCCATCTCGCGCAAAAGGTCCTTTGCAATGCAACAATGTTGCTAATATTATTTTAAATGCACCACGGAGATTATGTTATGAATTTACATACTTAAGTGGTTGACATATGGCAGAAGAAAGTTGAGGATAATAACACTCCTTGAATTAGTGCAGTCAGGGAATTAGACGCGAAACAACCTATCTTTCTATGCATCATTACAGCATCCACAAACTATCGAGATTATAAATTTGTTAAAAATATATTTAAAAAAATCATATTATCAAGATGTGTATGAACGATATGTAAAATATTAATAAGAGATGACAATAGACCCTTAAAGTTCTGCATCGTATTTACGAGATGGTTCGGACATGTGGAACGAATGAGTGAGGAAAGAACGGTAAAAAAAGATGTTACAGGCCAAAATAAAATATGGAACATGGCAAAATAAGGGGAATTGGTAAATGATCAAGAGTTAATTTTATGAAAATTGTAAAATGTTTATATTCTTAATTTTTTTCTCTTTTTTGTGTCTATATTAGGTTAAAATCGTTAAAAACAATAAAAATTTATTAAAAAAGAACTCCACAGACAAGACACACAAGGTGGCTTGGTGGGTCTCTGCAAAAAAAAAGTTATACATATGTATAAATTGTGATTTAAATAAATGTATACAAAAAAAAAACGAATTTATGAAGCGAATGTGGTTGGAAAAAGAAGCAGATAAAGACCGAGTAAAAGTTGGCACGATCAGGTATGTCAAATACTTGAAAGCGGTCAGGTCGTGAGTCGAAATAATCGGCGGGTATGTATGAGGAGATTCATGAATATGGAAGAAGCGAAGAATATTTGCAAAGTGTAGTGTGGCGTTCTATTCTCTCTGCCTACCCCTACGGAGAAGCGGCGTGATGGTAAGTTTAGTTTACAACTCGCCTTCTAAACTGGTATTGTCTACTAGGACAGTTGACGGTCTAGAAGAGTTGTAGGCCGAAGTGAGAGGTTCCAAACTCATCATAAAACTGCTTATACAGCACAATATATTTAACAAAAATCATAATTTACATTTCTTGTCGTTTTTATTCCATTTACGTTTTCTACTTAATATCTTGTTTTACCTTCAAATTGTGTTATTTTATTAAAAACAAGCTGTATCCGGCCACGCATTGCTGTGGCTCACTCTGGTTAAATGGAAAGGGAAGAATATAAAAAGGACACAATTCTAATTTGTTCAATTTCACAATGCTTGTGAAGCAATGAAAATATTGTATTTTAATTCTGTAAAACAACAATGCAATCGAAAATATTAAAAGTGACAGCAGCTGTCAAGAAGCACGCTGTCACTTAGGACGAAGATAAATATTTTTGAATTACATAGGTAAACACGTGCGTTATTCAAATGCAACGTTGAGTCAAAATTTCAAAGTAATCGGTGAATAACTTAAGGAGACGTAAGATTTTAAACAAACGGACATTTACATTTTTATTTTCTTGAATAAAAATTATTGTAAACAAAATATAGTTTCTACAAAACAAAGTATTGCACCTAGCGCTAAGTGAAACCTTAATAAACAGTTATCGTAATTGATAATACAAAACAAAACTTTTTTAAATTTATGTTTTATTTCTTAAAATCTATTGTGACACGTAGTTCGACGCAATCCGCCTCATTTTTAAACACCGTTTATACTAAGTAAAACTTAAATTAAAAATGGATAAATTTTTACACAAAGTGACTGCCGAAGCAATTAATGAAAACTTGACTTATTAAACTTTACCGAAGCTTTCATCTTATTTTTACCAAGGGTGAAATTGAATGAAAATTATTTTGCGTCGACAAATTTCTGTTACCATGGGTCTACAATTAGAATACGGAATATCTATAATAACTCCGAAGATTGTTTTATTATTTTAAACTCATTCGACATAATTAGTTTTTGTCAATGAATTATAAAGAGAACGGATACTGGTTTTATGTATTTGGTCATGAATTACATCTCAGAGTCCACAAAAGTTGTCAAAAACATGTACTTATATTATTTTGTGCAGTAAAGACAATATCTATATATTTTTCTTAAACGGCGTGTGTACAAAACAACCTCGGTCAGATAGGGAATGAGGAAAAACTGGTGTAATTATAGAAACACCAATTTTGCACAACCCCAGCTAAGTTAAGTGGCACACACGAATAACCGACATATGGAAAGCAGGTGAACATTGAATTGACTTCGTGAATTTGTGCATATAAATCTATAGCTATGTATCCACTCATGTACATACTTTATAGCACACATCTAGTTTTGTTGAATATATTTAAAATTTATTATTTAAATTTTTTACACATGGATGATATTTAGCTATCAATATTGCTAAATAAGTTGTTGTTGTTATTTATATTATATTACTTAATTACTATCTTTAAAGAAACAACCATAACAAAGCTATTACAGTGTTTTATAAAAATAAGTAAATGTTTTTGAATACTTTTATCGAATTGACGCATTTTTGTAAACAAGATCCAATCCATATCGTTATAAAATAATTAAGTTTTTATTAATAAAATATAAAATATAGCGATAAAGGCTAGTAATTTTAGGAAAGCAAGTCAATTTCATATATAAGATTTCGTGTACCACTTATCTTTTCAGCGAAATGTAGGAGTGTCAAAACATTTCCTTTTGAAAAGTATGTGTATCTCAAATCGATCAACTTCAGGATAATCTTATTTTGAAAAACATTTATCCAAATTTTCGTGCAATATTTTTCATCAAATATGAGTAACATTATACACAAAAAAGTACCTACTTAAGTTTTTCAGTTTCGAGATGCTCAAGGTACAATTTTTTTTAAATTTTATAGTGTAGATTTTCATTTACTATTTCAATATATTTCGAAATTTCGTTTAGTATCAACATATTTTATGTATTAAATAAGTTATATTGTAACTTTACGTGTTTTTTAATAATATTAAAGTTCTTTAAGTAATTCTTCTCAAAACTGGCTATGCCTATAGCTATATCCAAGGTATTGAAAAAAATATGTTCCTTAAATTATTATTAAATTTAAATTGTACGGTGAAACTTTACAAAATTTTAGTAGTTATTGTCAATCGCGGGTAGAATTGTCAATATTACAAAGCATTTTTAAGTGATCAAACATACAATCACAGGTCGTAAGTCCTGTATATAATTATACTTCCATATTTCCATCTCAATAATCATATTCATCAGATGTTAATAAAATCTTTAAAAAAAATATTTGAAATAAAAATTACTATATTTTTTATATGTAAAATTTATTTTTTAACATACATACGTGTATTTCGACTGATTAGCTTTAAATTATTTTCAGTCGAAATAATAACATCAACAATATGAATACAAACGAGTGAAAGAGAAGAGAAAATTACTACAGTAAGAAACAAAATGAAATACAATAGTGCAAAGTAAAATATAGAAAGTACAAAAAACCGTACAAGCACTTGTTTTGTAATACTTGTATACATATGTGTATAATATGCTGTTACTGATCCGTTAAATTCCCAATTAAAATATTTAAAAAAAAAAACTTTTTGTATGTATAAAATGTTTATTGTAACTTATGAAACTAGTTAAAACGTTGTTTACCGTACTAATGAAAGTATTTTTATTTCAAATAAAAAGGGTGGGTGTGTTAAATTTTTATACCAAGAATTCAGTAGGGGAGTGCACTTACTCATTAAATAAATATTCAATACAAACCAAGAACACGAAGGCATTCGACGATCGATTGGAACCGGTAATAAATAATATTGCTAATTGAACTGCTCTGTTCTTTTTCTCTTGGGGTGATTTAATAGTTCGTGGAAGTAAATAAAAGAACCGAAATGGAATATTTACCGCGGCCTGAAGGTAATTGGGAACTGCACGCAAACCTCGTGCATAACGCCCACCGAGGGCTAGCGAGAGGGGTATATTGAGCTGACGTTTACACTCAAATATTGTCTAAGGGAAAAAATATTGAATGCCTCCAGCAAATTTAAAAAAGACAACACCAGAGTAAAATCGATTTCCCCTTAATTTCGCTTAGAAATTTATACAAGAGAAAATGTAAAATGTTTGGAATAGTCGATATTAAGAAGCAGAAAAGGGAAAAATTACGAAAATTTGTTTGAATTAAAAAAAAACATAAATTGAACTTTGCATTGATTCAAATTTTTACGGGTCATGGAGCGATCGACAATACCACTTCCGTTTTGGAATAAGACAAGATTCTTCTTGTGAATGTGGTGACACGTTACCACAGGATGTCCCTCATTTAGAGTGGGGATGTTCAATTTTTAAAAAGGGAGATATTTAAATTGGAAGGAAAATGTGCAAAAGAGAGTATGAAATTTTTTATAAGGCAATGGGACATAAGAATCTATCGGATTTGGTGGTGTCTTATTTGGAAAATGTGACAAAACGAGTAAGACAAACAAATGAACTATGAGACGGATCTTGATTGATGGATATAAACTAAATATGCTATGAATCCTTGTACATAATAGGCAAGGAAATTTTCCAAGGCAACTAACAAATATAAAAAAATAAATTGAAAAAATGCCCCCAGCAATTATACGCTCAGTGGATAAAAATATGATAAGCACACTTAACAATGTGGCCACCCTTCGCTTCTAACATCACCGCAAATATTTAGACGCTGGATGGACGAGAAGGGTAGTTAAAGAAAACGAGAGCAATTGGATCAAATGAGAATAGAAATTTAATGCCAAATTAAGTCTCGGAGTCGAGACGGAAATGCGATAGCTTTACCAAACGCCGCGTGTTTCAGATGAAAGGGAGCTTTTGATGACACTCTAGCACTTGTGAACGCGTCATTTGGAGATGTTCTTGAATGAGGGAGAAAAAAGGCGGGCGCAAACACTTTCACGGAGAGAGCTAACTGAGATGATGAAAGCGTTTTAAAATTCATAACGATGTTGGCGTTGGTGGGTGTCTAAAATGTCCACTGTACACTTTACAAACTGAACATTTTCATACAAGCTCACTTGGACAGATTTGTCAACAGTTTGTTTTTATTTATCATACTTAATATTACAATATTGTGTTTTTAACTAATATTTCACATTTAACATCCCATAATAATATATAACGCTAAACCTACAAACCAACTAACCATCTCACAGTTTCTGCAGGGGTAGGCAGAGAGAATAGAACGCTATACCAATTTGTCTTTGCAAACAATCTTAGACTCTTCCACACTCATGCATCTCCTCGCCGATTAAGCTTATACATACAATTCTATCAATTCCTTTTTAATTTGCTCAGCTTGCTTTCATAATTTATACGATTCAGTGTCTCATCATACATTTTTAACCCTCAGTACATTTAGCACTATTATGGACATACATGATTTTTTCTTAAATATCAATCGTATTATTTTTTGACATCTCATCAAAGATGAAGAAGAATATGGAAGTCTGGGCATTTACGGGGCTTACGACCGTCATAGGCTGGTTTGAGTGATCACTTTACACACGTGTAACATTCACCAATTCTACCCATTATTGACAACCATACTACTCAAATTCTTGGAAGTTCTATATATATGAACCAATTTAGAAACCTTGTTCATGAATCACTAAAACTTCACTAGAGACATCTATTGGTGAGATGTAAAGAAGCTTTTTACTAAGCAGAAACTCTTATATTAGTATGTGAGATCCGAATCCCGGATTATAATCACACACATGAGAAACGCCAGAAAATACCATTATAAGCTTAATAATAAAAATGAAAATGGCGTTTCTCATGTGTGTGATTATAATCCGGGATTCGGATCTCACATACTAATATAAGAGTTTCTGCTTAGTAAAAAGCTTCTTTACATCTCACCAATAGATGTCTCTAGTGAAGTTTTAGTGATTCATGAACAAGGTTTCTAAATTGGTTCATATATATAGAACTTCCAAGAATTTGAGTAGTATGGTTGTCAATAATGGGTAGAATTGGTGAATGTTACACGTGTGTAAAGTGATCACTCAAACCAGCCTATGACGGTCGTAAGCCCCGTAAATGCCCAGACTTCCATATTCTTCTTCATCTTTGATGAGATGTCAAAAAATAATATGAAAATAACTCCTGTAATTGGAGATAATCCAGATTTTGTGAACAAGTATTTGGACACACTCAAAATGTTGTAAATCAATCGTATTATTTTCCTATTTCTAGTTTTATAATTATTATATGTACATCACAATTGGGTATTTGATTGTTTAAAAGATTGTGCACAATTGTAAGAATAATACAGTTCATGAAATATAGTTCATGAAAAAAATTCAATCCTGACTTAGGCCTCTTCTCATTTTTTAAATCTAGCTATATCCAGTATTTTAAAGATCATTCTCACTGCCCTGTTATGCACCAGCTCTATCTCATTGAAATTTCCTTAATTTGGCTGAATACAATTATGTTGCGCAATACATTATAAGTATGGGAGAAAATATTGATTTTATCCCAAAAACTGTAAATTTCTATTTTACACAAATACACAAATAATTTAAAATGGGGATTGCGAACAATTTCAAATATTAAAACTGCGAAAAAATACTTAGGGAGTGAATTACTCAAAAAGGGCGGATAAAGGTTAAGTAGGTACGTAATTTTTTTTGGCAAAGCACCCGTAATTGAATAATATATAATTTAAGTGCTTAATAAGTACAAAATAATTTTTGTCCGCTCTGAAAAGTGGTTCACAATGAAAATGAGAAACGAGATACTTTTTTAAGTATAAAAAAATAAAGGCCATATAATTTCGGGAAAAGGGTTTCCCTTTGGGTGAAGGGTGTGAATCTAACCCAATGTCTTTTATGGACCGACGGAAGGCTAGCGGCTAATGGCGGTGACATTCATCATCCGAGAAAGGTACATAACACGTATTTCAATCCGAGGCGAGATGTTTCTGACACAATGGTACAAACTAAGGGTGCCTGGCGGGTGTGAGGGTGATAAAGTACACCGAATACTTATGCAAATAGTTAATTCAACCAAGGGTGGAATACGGAATGTAAAATATCCTTACACCATCAGATAAGCGCAAATTTACGAACTCTTAGCGCCAAAAGAATTAAACGAAGGAAATTTCGCTAAGGCAGAAAAGACTGTAGAAAGTATTAAATTTGTGGAAAATTTACTATCCTCGAAATGAGAATCTTGATTATGCAAAAAACATTGAAAAACTGCCTAAAATCTTTAAAATAAACATTCAATACTTACAGGGGTATCTACTAATAGAGCGTGCATAAAATTATGGCCTACATAAGTATTGCACGTAACTAATGATTTGAGAGACAGGAATTGTAAAATAATAAAAAGACTAGACGATGAAAACCATAGTACATATTATATTATGATGTTTTGTATTTATGCCAAAAGTCAAGCAAGCCTTAATAGTCCTGGTTATAGTTGCAATTACTTGTGACAAATGTTGTCAGATAATTTATATCATTTAGAATGTGTCCAAATACTTGTTCATAATTCTAGGTTTTCTCCAATTAGTTATTTTTATATTATTTTTTGACATCTTAACATTTATGAAAAGGAAACATCTCACACTACATATATGTAGTGAAATTCTAGCTAATGCAAGTACTATGTTCCGAATTTGAAAAATATAAATAGAAGAAGAATTTGAGTAGGTAGTGTGGTTGTCATTCATGGGTAGAATTGGTGAATTTTATACGTGTGTAAAGTAATCACTTAAACCTGCTTATGACGGTCGTAAGCCCCGCAAATGTCCAGACTTACATATTTCTCTTAATCTATGTTGAGATGTCAAATAAAATATTAATATATTTTTTTCAAAACATATTACATACATAAGTCATTTATATATATATATATATATATATATATATATATATATATATATATATATATATATATATATATATATAATATATATATATATATATATATATATATATATATATATATATATATATATATATATATATATATATATATATATATATATATATATATATATATATATATATATATATATATATATATATATATATATATAATATTCCTGATGAGTAATTTCTATTTTTCATTTTGGGATATAGTCAAGTAACGTTTAAAAAAGTAGTATTTTTTCTTAAAGCTTGAAAAAGTTATATTTTATCATAACGGAGCAATGTGTGGAATATCAATAATTCAAGGACTAACCACTTTTCAAGTTATATTGTTTAAGTACATGTAATGATACCGGTTTGCCGTCTTGGTTTTAATATATAAAATGAAACTAACAGAATGATAAAAACAAAACAAATTTTATAACAACTGAATACAACAAGAAAAATCATCCACAGAGATGGAGAATAATGTTTATTTCTACAAAGATATTCTAAAATCACTTTTCAAGTTATTAAGGTCAACAATAAAAACAGCAAACGAAACACAATATAATTTAATAATATTTATAATAAACAATAATGAAAAGGAGAACGCGAAGGACTCTAAGTCTTTATAAATAATTTCTTTTGTGTTCTTTCATTCTACAGCAACTGCTCGATGTTTTGTCCATCGGAACATGCCAGACAATTTATTGTATATCGACTTTTTATACTTTTTTATGTTTATATCCACGAACATAACCAGGTCCAAAGTGTTCGCAAAGTGGAACGGGGATAACAATATGACGAGGGTCACATACGGGTTATTGAAGTTTGGATATTATGATTTCAAATAAAAAAACCTCCTTCATAATATTGCCCAATGTACGACCTTTGAACGGTTTCTGTCGTCTGGAATGAAGAGAAAGCTTCAAGTTATACATATAAATTCCGATATTTTACACATAATACTCGAACGATTGTTTTACGAATGTGATCGATATGTTGGTACTAAACGTTTTATTTATGTAGATAAGTAAAATGTAATTTCATTAATTGATCAAGCAGTCACTTTGTCGTAATATTTATGCATTTATGTTTTTAATTTAACTTGGTAAATACCACTATTTAGTATAGTATTTCGATACATTCCGCATCATTTTCAAACACAGTTTGTTTGTAAACGTGCGGAATAATGCAGAATGCCTCGTAACACGTGTCACAATAGTTTTTAAGAAAAAGTTGTATTTAACAAGTAAAACTCAAATAAAAAAAGGCAATTTAACTTTTTTACAACCGATTGTAAAGGAAATGATACTAATATAAAATAAAATGGATATTTGTGTTTTAGAGATTGTCTATATTATATGGCATTCAGGATCTATCCACTCCATTACCTTTAGATTATAATAATTCTATTTAAAATTTTAATTTACAATTGTTATAGCCATATTTTAACCCTAGATTACTAACTAAAATATCCTACGAGTGACATTGATACTAAACATTTGTAAAAAATACGACAGAAATAAAACAGGGATAAATAACATTATGATTTTTATTTTTAAAGATATAGTAATATTATTCGGGTTTAAGAGATGACGTATTATGGAAAAAAATAACGGTACATTAAGAAGGTATTGTAATGCAGGGGATGCGGAACGACGCGAAAATTGTTTTTTCCAGGAATTTAATTTTGCCGTCATAATTTTTTACGATATATTAGTATTCTAGGCTCTAACGTACCTCTGAGCATAGTTAAAAAATATAAAGTTCATTATTATAGTAGCTGAAATAAAATACATATGTCAAACGAATCACGATAATAATGTAAGTTATTAATATGCATTATACTCAAATTACGTGGGAAACGACTCATTATAATTTAAAGTTTTTTTCAACATTAAACATATCCTCGAACTGCTTATTTACGAAAGCAAATATATATTATTAAAGTTAGCATGATGAGCAGATATCGCCAATGTTGCCGGAAACGAGTGGTTGACGAAGGCTCAGAACCGAAAGTAGTGCAACTCAATAAAGGAGACTTTCACCAAGTTGTGGGTATAGAGGAGGGAATATTATAAACTTGCAAAGCTTAATTTTGGGTTCCACAATGAACCTAACAGAACTTAGCAGTTATCGTGATATTTTGGGTTCATAATGAAAATAATAATCTATATAAATAAAAATGTAAATGGTCTTATCTTCAAAATCTTAATATCTTCAGATGGCTAAGAACTATTGACGCAATGTTGCATTTGAATATGCGCGTGTTTTTGTATATCGCTTAGTAAGCATTGTGAAATGAAACATATTAAAAATTTGTGCTTCATTTTCCTTCTTTTCCATTTAACCAGACTAAAGCCACAGCAACGCGTCCATCTAGTACTTGTACTAAATGTAAATTCATTACTAAATAAAATCCATTATTCAACACCCAAATTGCATCAATTTTGAAAGTTGTATTTATGCACTATTGTAAAATTCCTTTCGTATGTTGATTGCAATTATGATAGATATGAAATTGTTACTGATGCCACCAATGCAAAAAAAATTCAGTGCCTGACAGTATAAATATTTTATTTATATTTTTCAGTAATTATAAAATAATAATGACATTAAATTAAAACAGATAGTGAGTAAACCATGCATAGATTCATTACACAGTATCATAAATTATCACGTTTTTCTAATAAAGAAAAGCTTTAAAAAAAGGAAAAAATGGGAGATACGTTTTTTATCATGAATGATTATTTTCTTTCAACCAGAATATTTCAAAATTTCATTTGTTTACATAACAAAGTACAACTCAAAAACAAAAATTCACAGAATACACAAAAGTGCACACACGGCCTGTATAATTTGGCATGTTTGTGCAGTTACCCCATGTGTATAGATGAGGTTATAATTAAAGACGAATGAAGCTTATGTTTTCACCCTCTCACATCAGCTTTTCAAAATATTATACTATTCGTCAAGAAGGATCTCTTAAAGCCTTACGGAGGGGAAAATTAATTAGGAAAGAAATTGGCGTATTCAAGGATTGTCACCAGCCATCAAGATTATCTTAATTAATATTTTCTATTAAAAACGTTTTACTATCGGACCAGTCTATTGTTGTCGGTAAAGACAAAACCCATTCAAATTAAATAAAGGCAGGAAAAGAGATGGAGTTTATTTTTTCTTTCTTATATTGTAAAAAATCTAGTTCTGTCAAAAAATGACAATGAAATAATTATTAACTTAGTGAAATAGTTCCATAATAAATTATCCATAGTTGATCATATTTTTTTCCGCCTCCGTAGTGTAATGGTCAGCACGCTAAGCTACCGTTCTAGAGGCCCCTGGTTCGATTCAATTTAACACCCTGGGGGGAAGTGATTTCTTCATTCTAATATTTATTCAATACGAGTATCACCCTGGACTGGTACTTGAACGGAGGGCTGATCACCTTTCCTTCATGTGTTAACGATCAAGATAACACTGTGTTTATATGATGCAGTCACCTATGCACCATTGAGGTGCGGATGTGTTTTTTGAAGAAAATCATATATCCATGCTACTCAAATTCACCAGCTATGCGGTGTATATTATGTATTAGTCATTATCTTATATACAATAGTAGAAATTGAATAACTCCCGGATGGACAAAGTAGGAAATAAATTAATGCGTTGTGTATATAATCTTCGTTAAAAAATGCATGACTTGTTCCATTGCACCATAGTCATTGTTTAGAAAAGTATAAAACCTTGAAGGAAAATAACTCTAACAATAGGTCACTTAGCGATAAATAGAAAACTCCCATTGCAAATGATTTGACAGCACAAAGTGTGTTGAATAAAGTACAAGTATGTAATGTTAAAATGCCAATTTTTTAAACAAATAGAATGAACAACATTTTCAGTGTGTCCAAATACTTGTTCACAAATCTGGATTATCTCAAATTATAGGAGTTATTTTCATAGTATTTATTAATAATATGAAAATAACTTCTATAATTGGAGATCATGAAAGTATTTAGAAACACTCAAAATGTTGTAAATAAATTAACTGGTCAAATTATAAGCTAAAATAATAAAAATGAAAATGATATTTTCTGGCGTTTCTCATGTATGTGATTATAATCCAGGATTCGGATCTCACATACTAATATAAGAGTTTTTGCTTACTAAAAAGCTTCTTTTCATCTCACCAATAGATGTCTATAGTGAAGTTCTAGTGATACGAGAACAATGTTTCGAAATTGGTTCATATCTATAGAACTTCCAAGAATTAGAGTAGTGTGGTTGTCAATAATGGGTAGAATTGGTGAATGTTACACGTGTGTAAAGTGATCACTTAAACCAGCCTATGACGGGCGTCAGCCCCGTAAATGTCCAGACTTCCATATTCTTCTTCATCTTTGATGATATGTTAAAAATAAAATGGAATGAAAATTATATGGCTTACTATTGAATAATATCATTATTAATATTTTCCGTATACGTGATGCGGTAAATATTTAAAATTAAAAGAAAAAAAACTTGAAATGTTATGTTGATTTAATTCTAGTTTGAATAAAAATTACCGAATTATAAAAAAAATAGCTACCAATTTTTACGTATAAAAATATCATCGAACATATTTTATTTTTTAAACATAGTATTTTTTTATAAAGCATTTTAGAAACATCGTTTACTTACGTGACGCATTTTAAAATTTAAAAAAAAATGCAGGTTCTCACTCTATCAACAATATTGTCGACTTTCACCGTTTTTTGTTTGTTTGTTTAATCCATGTTTTTAATCCATCATGTGTTTAATCCATATTGTAATAAAAAATCGTATTTATAACAAGCCATGTTCCAGGCATACTCAATTATTAATAGACAATAGGAAAATCTAATATCATCATATCGCATTGGAATTTGAAAATAAGTTATTGTGTTTAATGGAGATATTCGTATGTAAATACAAAGCTTTTAAGAAATAGGAAGGTGAGTAAAAACCATTATGTCAATATTAATACCTGTAGAATTGAGTGAACTTTTTAATGTGGCAACATAGAGTGAATGAAATACGTCTATTGACAGTAAACTAATCGTGATTTCCCAATAACCACCTTACGGGAACACATTATGTTACTAAAATATTAATAAAGTTAAGCCTTACTTTTGATAACCGGTTTTGAAAGAAGGTTTTTGTGATAATTTTAAAACGTTATTATATAGTACCATATATTTATACAAAATGTAAGTATAAAAAAGCTTAAATCGAAAGTTTGAGTGAAAAGTTTTCAGCTAATAAATTAAAAATTCATTTTAAAACCCTTATCCGCACCCGATGGTGCATAGGGCACTGCATCATTTAAACGTAGTGTTATCTTGATCGTTGACACATGAAAGAAAGGTGATCAGTCCTCCGCTTCAGGTACCAGTCCAGGGTAATATTGATCAAATATTAGAGCGAAAAAATTTCTTTTTTTTTACACCCTCCCTGGGAATCGTACCCGTGACCTCCAGCATGGTAGCCAAATGCGCTGACCACTAAGCTATGGAGGCGGACCAAATTGATCAGCTAATTAATTAGATGTGATTAACCCCAATACGCCTGAATAGCATGAATTCTGCCCCGAAAGATTTTGGCAACAAGGCAGCTAGCATTTAAATAATCCCGTTTGCTATATGCTTATATTTTTTAAATTGTAATATTTCATCTAACAATTCGACAATTGAATATCTGAAATGTCAATTAAACGAATGTTATTCAAAGTTTACCAATGCGTAAAGACAAATAATTACTTACTTTTGAACAGTGAAAAGAAGACGAAAATATTATAGCATTACAAATAGCCATAAATTGAATTAAAAAATATATATATATATATTTTTTTAAAAAGCAATATTATATTATTTCTGAATTCTAAAGTAAAAAAATGTTAAATAAAAAAAAAGTAGGATGAATCATTGCGGTATTGTCATGCCCGTTAATAACGTAAAAGAAAAGTAAACAACCTTACTTTGCAGGTGCCAATTAAACAATTATCATTAAAAAATAATTCTTATTGAATGGCTCGTTTTTTCCCTCTTTTTATTTGTCTCAAAATTGTATTTTAAAAAATATATTGTTATGGAGATACCAAAAGAAACTGCAAAGTACGACTAGAGTTATTACAAACAATGCCACAACAGGAAAGAGTAATTTATTTATACTTGATGATTTCCGATGGCACTTATACCTTCCATTTACAGTTATAATTATATTTGGTACACATAAACATGTGCAAGGAATCCCATAATCATACTGAATTATCATTTAATACTTTTGCAAAGAGCTGTTTTCAGATATCTACTGATGTTTGTTTTGAACCGTTTTTTGTTGCAAAATAACATACAAGCACACAATAAATAATAAGAATTTTCTCATACTTGAGCGTTGCATAGTACGATCCTATTCAACATCATTGAGATATATATATATATATATATATATATATATATATATATATATATATATATACATATATACATATATATATATATATATATATAAATATATATATATATATATATATATATATATATATATATATATTTATATATATATATATATATATATATATATATATATATATATATATATATATATATATATATATATATATATATATATATATATATATATATATATATATATATATATATATATATATATATATATATATATATATATATATATAAAACCATATATTATACATTGTAATAACGAATTTTCCCTCAAATTGGAATAAATCATGCTCTAAGTCGGAAGAAACGGTGGATATATCAATATGAAACAAATAATATTTATCAAAATAACATATATCCCTCACTTTTCACATTTCCTGTATATTGATTGAAAGGCTTAATATAAAATACTACTCTACAATTAATTTATATTTCCAATATCAATACATAAAGAGATGATGAAGATATAAAATAAAAATTGAACAAAAAATTGATGGATCAAATTGGGAAGTCTTATTTTGTTAATATTTGAATAAAAAACACTATAGAAGGTTACCTTATTGAAAGTGGATAATTATTTGTTAAGGAGGATGAAAAAAGGGGAAGCACTTACAAAAGAAGAGAGACCTTTGATTGAGGCGGGTTATATCGGAACTCGTCTCATCAATTTTATTGTTTACCAGAACTGTTATTAGTATTTCCAAACTGATTAATACGTTTTATGATATATATGTATATGTTTATACACACATATATATATATATATATATATATATATATATATATATATATATATATATATATATATATATATATATATATATATTTATATATATATATATATATATATATATATATATATATATATATATATATATATATATATATTTATATATATTTATATATATATATATATATATATATATATATATATATATATATATATATATATATATATATATATATATATATATATATATATATATATATATAAATATATATTCAGATATAAGTAAGGAATGTAAGGCTGAAGATTAGGAAGATTTCTTTACGGTGCGGTGGTATGGACATGTGTAGCGAATGGATAACGACAGAACGACTAAGAAAATAAATGCGGCGAGTGTGAGGGAATGACTAGATATATGGATGTGAAGGAGGTGAGGAGTGTATGTCAGACAGAAGAGTGTGGCGTTCCATCCTTTCTGCCTACCCCTGTGGGGAAACGGCGTGATGGTAGTAGTAGTAGTAGTAGTAGTATATTCACACACACACACATATATACATACATTACATTATAATTTTAGAACTAAGTATGCGAACTGTTTTATAAAAAAAGGAATCTAAACAACAGGAAGAATATTAAGTAATAAAAGTAAACAAAAAATGATATTATATTATACATAATACTCGTAGTACGCATCGTACTACTTTGTATCATAAATGCGTTATTCAAAATTGCAAAGATGATATAATCAAGAATTACTTCAAAGTTATAGACGCATGAATTTTTAGTTTATTTTTGGGAAAATGTTAAAAACAGATGAGGCAAGTTTTTGTGTGACCCGCCTCATGCGATCTATAGGTCACGTTTACAATAATTGTGAGTGGAATTAATTAGGATTAGCTTCGTTCTGGAGTAGTTGTTCGGGACAATATTCTTTTAGTGAGATTTCTGATAAAAAGGGCATCTCGGTCGTGTACTGCCATCTGCCGATCACCACCTGGCGCTGCGTCTTGAGGAAATAAAGGCGCGGGTTTTCAAATTCCACTTTAATGATACTAAATTCCGTACGGGTAATTTATTTACAAAACATAATTCAACAACGACAAAAAATACTTGTGCGACAATGTAACCAACACTTGATTTAAGAAAATGTATATGTATCCGTTTCAACAGCTTTTTGTCAGTTCATTGTCAGATTTTGGTCATTTTAAAGCTTAAGTGATACGAATGTAATAATTTGGCCGGAAGACACAAATTTATGAAATTTAAAGCGTTTCTGGACTTACGAGAATCAGATTTTAAATGCACATATATATATATATATATATATATATATATATATATATATATATATATATATATATATATATATATATATATATATATATTCTCGTATATATCGTAAACTAGGCGATTGCTATGGATCTTCCTTGAAAGACATTTAGAGGAAGACAAAAAAATTATGGATGCTACAGAAAGATAACATCATTCTCAAAGGCACGACCTAGGTGAAGATGTATAACATAGAAAGACCTACAGCCTGAAGACGAGAAGAGCTGATCTTAACAGTCTACAAAGACGATAAGTTGGGATGGAGTCAGGAAGAAGATATACATATAATGTATTTATCCCTTTGATAAAAATTTCTTATTTTTCTCATTGTACTTACATAATTTTCAATAAATTTGAATTCACCCCTGTAACAAATTCATCATATTAGTTTTGTTTGAATCTTGTTGTTTTATTTTATTTTTATGTAAAAACAATACTCGTTATTACAGTAACCTAAGCGGATGTTGAAAAACTAGCCCCGAGCGCTTTAAGTCTCAACCCCTTGAGCGAGGCTGTTAGTAACTTATTGTCAAGGTCTTATTCATATAATAAATATTATACAAGTACTTTTGGCGATTTTTAATAAACTCTCATTTACACTTTATTGTGAAATTTAATTTAAGACGATTTTATAAACGAGTGTAATATGGTTAAATATTTTCGTTTTCAAGAAAATATAAAAATATCAATGGCTAAATTAGAAACATCAGAAGTTTATCTACATTTTTTGATTGCGTTTTAGTGTAAAACAAATCGTGATACATATCGCTCACTGCTTTCAAGAAGGTGATAAATAAAAAAACTTGTTTTTTTAGGAGAACGTTTTTAAAATTTAAAAATATAACACAATGTATTAAAAACAAATATCAAGCCACTTATTAAACTTTTTACTGTGCAGCAGATCTTTTTAGGAAAAACCTGAAGGTTTTTTTATCCATTTTAAAAATATTTAGTATTTAAAAAAAAAAAATTAAACAATACCTTTTCTTCAAAATGCAAAAACAACATTTTCTGCCCTGTAGATGGTAAATATTAAGATAAAAATATGTCTCTTTTGCTGGGATATAGTACATTTTCTGGGCATTCCAAAAACATGTACAACTGAAAATGGACGATTTTTGATTTTTGACGTTCTTGAAAGGAGTGTGCGATATATTCGTATTAAAGTAACTTTTGTTGCACTTCAAAAAAACACAATATGTTCAAAACGTATCAAATTTTACATTACAATGCCATGAATTGGTTTAGTAGTGTAATTTTTTTGTTTTTTAAAAAAAAAACATATTTCCATGGAATGAGATAAGTAATATGAAAGAATGAAGTAGAAACATAACATTTATGAGGATACTTAAACTATGCATTGAATATTCATATGGGATATATTATATTTTAATGGGTGTGTAAAGGGTGAGAGCGAAAGTTTTCTTGAAGGGTTAAAACGTGACGTTCGTTGATTTACATTTGATAACATTCTTAATAACGATAATTTAATTAAAACGTCATTATTTGATTTTTGAGAACAACACAAAGTCATATTACGAACACAACATTAAGATCTCGATTAAGATAAAGCAATAAAGTAGGTACCTGTCCTGCACTAAGAAGATTATAAAATTTATTATTCATAAGACAACACTAAAATATTCCACGGTCTACTGGTTGGAACAGAGGATAGAACGTATTGAATGGTAAACCTTACTATTTGACTTAGATCGATTATCTAAAAATATGCTATTAAATATTATCTAAACAACAATCCGACACCATCCATTATATTTCGAACACTTGCATGGGGAAATAAAATTATTGTTTAAAATATTACTTTATTTTAGATACCATCGTTAAAGAAAAATAAGAAAGTATGATACATTTCAGTCATCGGCCCCGACAGTTACTGAAATATTATCATTTTGCGACAATATTAAAACATCTGTTTTCCCGATAATATTTTAATGATATTTGGCAAATTCATATTGCTCTTTTTCTATTATTATTTTTTTAAATACTGTAAAAACTTATATAATTTCCTGTTTTGTAAAATATTTATTTAAAAAATCTAAGGTTTTTATTTTGTTAATTCAGTGACGTGTAAAGAATATCCTGGACTGACATGATTAGCAACCTTGAAGTACTGCGTAGAGCAAATGGACAGAGAGAATTGTTCACAACAATCATTCAATCATTCAAACCCTTATCCGCACCCTATGATGCATAGGGCACTGCATCATATAAACGCAGTGTTATCTTGATCATTAACACATGAAGGAAAGGTGATCAGCCCTCAGCTTCAGGTAGCAGTCCAGGGTTATATTGAATAAATATTAAAGTGAAAAAAAATCTTATATTTTTGACCCCCCCCCCTGGGAATCGAACCCGCGACCACCAGTATGGTAGCCGAGTGTGCTGACCATTACACTACGGAGGCGGACAAAACAATAAAGCTCCTTAAAACTTCGTATTTTGGTCACACAATAAAAAGTGAACAGTATGCCATTCTACAACTGGTCATAAAAGGGAAGATTGAGGGTCACTGAGGGGTTGGAAGGAGGTAGCTTTCTTGCCTTCGGAACATTCGAGAGTGGACCGAGATGAGAGGAGTGCAGGAGCTGTGCCCCAGGACAGGCAAGCTTTCACACGAGTGATCGTCTACATCAGGGGTGGTGAAGAAGTGACGTGCTGGAACATTATCGCTTTGACAGACACGTGTCAACTTTTTTAGTCGTATTCAATATTTACGAATAATTTCGTCAACCTTTTTTATTTGGTAAAGAAAGAAGCAATATTTATTTTATTTTATTTTATTTAAACTTCATGTACAGAAAATAAATAAGTACATTGGCGGGCTTATTGCTAAAAAGCAATATCTTCCAACCAACCAAAAAGAGACTAGTGATATTGATCAAAACGTTTGATACCATATATAGCTGTTTGCAATCAGAGGGTAGATAGTACTTGAACATTAAAAAACATAAATTACAAATTAAAATATATAAAAACCTAAAATACAAAAGATGATAATAAGGAGGGCAAAGAAAAAAGGGAGTTTAAGGAAGGAGGTAGAGGAAAAACTAAGGGAGGAGGTTTGATGGACTGTTAGGATTCTAATGATAAATAGTAATGTCACAGACGTTTCTCAAAAGTTATTAGAGAAGGTGCATTTGAATAATGAATTTCAATTTCAAAAACGAATTTTAATAAAAAAATAATCTCACACTTTTTCGTACATACCTCCTATTCGCGTAGCTAATGAACCTAGAGGCGTGCATTCTACAATATATAGGCAGAAAAGTAGTACCTATCCTGGAAAAGTAGAGCCTATACTCGCGATCCATATAGAAACATGACCAATGCCTATCTTTTATCCTTATCCAACCCTACTGCCTTCCCTGATTTAAATCTCTGTGCACGCCACTGACTGACCCCATTTCTAGTTTCGATTAATAAGAGTATATTAAATTTCAATATTTATGTCGACGTCTGACTAATAATTAATAATCATTAATTAAACTAAGCGAGCTTCCTAAAGCAGACAGTAAATATTCCATTTGCCCTATGTGTGATTTCTCGGGGCCGAAAGAAAGATTTCATTGATAAAACATTAAAATTCTCAAAATCATTTTGTATCTGATACGAGTAGCTACCTAATCGATTTAACGCCCAGTGACTTCTGGGCGAATAAAGGTAAGTTGGGGTCGAGGGGGTACTTAATGCGAAATGGGATACATCATTGAATTTTTAAATTGAATAAGATTGATTCAATATTGATAACTTTAGTTTTACAACTTCACTATCGTTGTCTGCAGATTTTTCTTTTAAAAAAACTAAAATATGAAAAAGTAATCCAAAGTACAATATTTTGAGTATGCCTTGTTCAAAAATCTAGGTTTCTTCACTTAGGAGTTATTTTACATTTTTGACATCTCAACATAGATGAAGAAGAAAATAAAAGTCTGGGTATTTATAGGGTTTACGACCTGACAAAAGCTGGTTAAGTGATCACTTCATACACGTGTAACATTCACCATTCTACCCATTTTTACAACCACGCTACTAATATATGTATGACTTTCAAAAATGTAATAAGTGTGGTTGTCAATCACTACTAATATTCAATGCTTCTAATATATGTGACTTCCAATTTTTTATTAGTGTGGTTTTAGCATGGGTGGAATGGTGTATGTTACACGTGTGTAAAGTGATCACTTAACCAGCCTATGAAAGGTCTTAAGCCCTATAAATACTCAGACTTCCATACTTTTCTTCATCTATGTTAAGGTATCAATAATCCAAATTACCATAGATCTGTTTATGTCAATAAAATAGAAGCATGTGAACTTAAAAAGTTAGACAAAAACGGTTGTTAATAGATAGATATAAGTATGAAGATAATTTTACGTGTTTAAAATTTTTATTTTGAATATAAGGAAAATAATTTTTATCATTAATCGATAACATAAAAAAATAAATATATTATAGGCGTAAAATAAAATAACAAAATATTTTTTTGTGTACAAAAAATATAAGAAAACACGGCCGCCATTTCTTTTCATTCTCCTAAAGTAACATCAAAGAAGTTGTGACATGCATTTAAAAAAAATCATGTTGCCTGCGATGACAGACTCTTTGTAAGGTTTATCCAGCTGTCAGAGATTACAGAGGATATATTAAAAAGACTTCAGGTAAAAAGGATATCTTAGGACTGGATGGAAGAATACGGTAAACTGCATACACGGAACAGGTAAACGCACCCGCTGAAGGTCCATTAGTTTATTATAAATTATCTTATATAAATTTGTAGCGGATAATTTGATATTGCCTACCTGACTCGCTATTATTTCAATAACTCAGATTTATTCTAGCTAGGTATTTTAATCAGACCTAATAAATAATAATTCCCGGGTATCATGAACACGATGATTAGTGTACTCAGTTTACCCCTTAGCGATGAATACTTTTACGAAAGGAATTTGAACCAATTAACAAATATTAGTATCCGCTCACCGACTTTTTTGTCTACCGTTTTCGACACGTACCCGTTTCTTCGTCATGACAACCGCTAAACCACATGTAGCGGAGTTTAACTACTCAATATAGATGAAGAAGAATGTGGAAGGACTTATGACCATTCGTAGGGTGGCTAAGTGATCACTTAACACACGTTCAATATTCACCATTCTACCCATGATCGACAACCACACTACTCATTTGGAACTCCTAGATATATGATCAATCTCATGACACAACACGTATGAGTTCACAACAGCCATCTGTGTTGGATTGAAAAAACTTTTTACTAAGCAGAGACCTTTTTTTCTCTTTTGGATGTATGCAAGATTCGAAACCCCAGATTTTTATTTCAAATTAAAAACTGCGTAAAAATTAAATAAATTAACTGAAAATCACGTCGTCAAGCGTTTCCCAGTATGTAAAAAATAATCTGGGAGGGTCTCCGCTAAATAAAAGCTTTCTCAATCCTACATAGATGGCTAGGGTTGGCGCCTGAACCACAAGCCTCGCCATACTCTCGTGTAATTAAAATTATCAGAATGAGCCCTATACGCTATTTCAGTTACATCATTATTCGAGGCATTTTTAATGTCGAACGATTCCAGTAAAACGAACTCCTTCGTTGAAAAAAAACAATTAAAAATTTAAAAAATATTCATAAAAAACTTTTTTATTTTGCACAAAGTAGCCATTGCCATCGACGCTAAAAATATAAAGTTTCATGAATTGATTCGGCAGTCACTTTGTGATAAAATCTATCCATTTTTAATTTAAGTTTTACTTAGTTAATGCAACTATTTCTTAACATCTTTTGAGACACGTGCTTCGATGCATTCCGCATCATTTTCAGACACCGCACCGCCGAAAATTATGCAGAATGCATCGAAACGCGTATCACACTATATTTCAAGAAATAGTGGTATTTAGTAAGTAAAACTTGAATAAAAAATACATTTATATGACTATTAGATACAAAACAAGTTATTTTATACTAATTTAATTAGGTTATTTCTAACAGTCTTGAATGCAAACAAACTTAGGATTTGGATAAGGATTTTTATTTAATATTCAAAATCAAATTTGGCTGTTTTTATTTTCGTTGCTGTTAATTCATAGATGGGTGTAGAATAATCAAAATGGCGCTTAAAGCATTTTATGTTTCTAGTGACGTTATCGTGTTTTGTAATTCCATACAACAAGGTTGGTGTGATTAGAATTTAAATCGTCCTCTAGGATATAACGTCGTGAAAGGATTCAACAGGAAACCGGATGGATACCTCAATAAAAAATAATACATGGTGAGAAGAAAGAAAGTATGGGAACGAAGCAAACGTGAGTATATCGATTATTAAATACATACCTCAACGTTTTTATTGCATAATAAGGTTTATGTATTCAATAGAACGATCAAGGAATAGTGTATTGAGAAAATCTTTTATGCTGATTTATATACTGTTAAAAAATGAAAAGGATACTTACCTATTTATATGTAGGATATAAAAAGGAAAGACATATAAATTCGTGAAAAATATAAAAGAAACAACAACAAAAGAACGATATTCTGAGTGAGTTCAAATTACTTTTCGCAAGTCCTCGATTTTATCCTATATTAATAATAAAGATTTTTATTTTTGATTTAGGCTTTACTTGATAAATACTACTATTTCATAAAATTTGATGAACAACACGTGTTTCGATGTATTCCGCATCATTTTCAAACACTGTGAAATAGTGGTAATTACCAAGGTAAAGTTAAATTAAAAATGGATTGATATTACCACAAAGTGACTGCCAAATGAATGTAAAGATTTTTCTGTCTATATTATGGTCTGTATTTCAGTTTTGTTGGCAAAAATTTGAACCATAAGTATATTGTTGTAAAACAACAGGTAAAAAATCATAATATTTAAAAAAAAAACACGCGTTACCGCGATTGGCTTTAGTACTGGAGGACTCGAGTTTGATTCCCATGGGAGACAAAATAAAAAATTCAAAATACTATATTGTAGAATTTCGACGGGGGTTAGGATTATTTGGCGCCAACCCATTCGTATATCACGATAATATTATATTCGCGTGAAACCTTATTTTACCACAATAATTTATCTTATCTTTCGAATTGTGTATTTATCAAATAAAGATTGCTGATTCTTGTTAGAAAAAACGCTTCTTAAAATTATGACTTATCTCACTCGGGTAAATAAACGTCAATATTTAAATTTGCATACATTTGTATTTGTCGATAAAAATCATACACCGGTTAAGAAATTGACGTGTAGCGAAGTAAGTAATAAAATAAATCTTATTTGAAATTTTAATTATGGTCCACATCTCACTTAGACCGAAATCTATAAGAAATTATTATTCTGTAGTCTCATAAGTTAATCAATATCGAATTGCTCTAAAATATAATATTTATTTAGAAATATACAAATATGTAGATAATACGAGCCATAGATAAATCCGTTTGTCCGCCTCCGTAGTGTAATGGTCAGCACGCTCGGCTACCATTCTGGAGGACCCGGGTTCGATTCCCAGGGGGGGTAAGAATAAATATGAGTGATTTTTTCACTGTAATATTTATCAATATTACCCTGGACTGGTACTTGAAGCGGAGGGCTGATCACCTTTCCTTCATGTGTAAACGATCAAGATAACACTGCGTTTATATGACGCAGTGCCCTATGCATCATTGGGGTGCGGATAAGGGTTTTATTATTTTTATTATAGGTAAATCTAATGGGTTTGTTTTTTTTTTGGTTATTGGAATTCAGTCCACGGTATTCGTTACATTTATCGGTTTATATTTCCATCCAACTTAAGTTTTTGATCTCTAATATATCTGGAGAAAGAAAAACGCGATACAAATCAAATATAAATTATAAAATAGATAAAACTCAATAAAATTTGTGCACTGTTTGGCGATGAGATCGAATCTAAAAACCTGATTGTGTATAGACTTCTTCTTAATTCTGCGAAGAAGTCTTTGTTAAATCCAGTTTTAGGAGTCGATCACTCAACGCTAATTGCAACTATTCAAAGTATCCTTAAAATATATTTGGTAGCAAAAACTATAAAATTAAGAAAAAAAATCGCTCACTCCTTTCAACAATGTCATATATCAAAAATCGAAAATTTTCAGTTGTGCATGTTTTCGGAATGTCCATATACTAAAATGTACTATATCCCAGCAAAAGCGGCATATTTTTAACTTAATATTTACGTGCAACAGGGCAGAAAGTGTTGTTTTTGAATTCTGAAGAAAAGGTATTGTTTAATTTTTTTTTATATACTGAATATTTTTCAAATGGAGAAAAAAACATTCAGGTTTTCCCTAAAAAGATCTGTTGCACAGTAAAAAGTTCAATAAAAAGCTTGATAATTATTATGTTTTTAAACTTTAAAAACGATCTCCTGAAAAATCAAGTTTTTTGATACGTGACGTTGTTGAGGAGTGAGCGATATGTGGTACACGATTCACAAAAATAATATAAGTTACCAAAATAAGCATCAACACTTTTCTCTTTGCAGGCACGCATGCTACTTAAGATGCAGAAAATAAAGATCATGGGCTATACGATCGTAAATGCTGATATTAATGAAGATTGATTGGACATATATTTTATTTAAATTTTACGATGTTTGTTATATTTTAGGCTCCGGAGGCACGTAGATTCATTCCTCTTGATAAACTTTCGATAATCTTAAATTTGAATAGCATAAATAAAAATACAATAATTAGTAGTTAAAGGGATTTTTGCGAACCAAATTGTATCAAAGTGTAATCCCGTGGTTAGTGACGCAGATTTTAAGTCTAATTCACTCTACTACAATTTGTTATCCATTTTTTGATGAGTCGCTTAAATTCGCGAGAATAGTATAAAATTAAAATATTTATAAATATACATATTATATATATATATATATATATATATATATATATATATATATATATATATATATATATATATATATATATATATATATATATATATATATATATATATATATATATATATATATATATATATATATATATATATATATATATATATATATATATATTATAGTAATCTTTATGTATTCATATTTCTTGTTTTTTTTTTACACTTGGATTGGTTGACTCTGACCAATATCTGTACAAAACGGATTCTTCAGTTCTTTGGACACGTTGCACGTGGTCGGTGTGATCGGTAGCCAGGAGGGGAAGAGAGGGAGATGAAGATGCCCACACGATGGACCGATGAAGTTAAGGCAGCAGCAGGCGCCTCAGTGGTTGAGGCGCTACGTGCAACACAGTCAAGGGATAACTGGAGAAGTGTCATTCATGTAGAATTTGTGAATAAGCATAGACAATGCAAGGGCCTATTCATAAAAAAAAGTTTTGAATAAAAACAAAATTTCAGTTTAAAAAAAAATATTATAAAACTTAAAGGGTAAAGGCAAATAATACCCCGGTGTGTGATGGATTCAGAATAAAACTAAAACGCCCATCCAATGAAAACAAATGTACCGTGAAACCTTTACAATTACCAACGATTTGTCGTTTACTGGGCATAGACCGCTGATGGTCTCGTAACTATTATGCCGTAAATCATGTATGTCCATTCTTAGTCTCGAAGGATTATGGGCCTTATATAAGGAGCATTATTGCTCAGTTTGTGTATGAACCACACCTAATCATGCGCACTATCAATATCAAGTGCTTCAATGAAATTCGTCTCGCCACTGCGGCGCGGTGAGATGCACTGACAAGGCGCGGACCTGAGGATAATGTTACTCTCATTTATTTCTATATCATCACATTACCAAAAAATTATATTTCATAATGTAATAAAAAGCAAGTAATTGCACAAATACTATACATATAAAACATGGACCTAAATTTTTAGAACCAATGTTAATTATTATATAAACATATTTCTTAAGGTTAAAACGTATAATATCGTGAGGTACTTACAACTAGGTAGCTTCGAAATTTACCGAAAATCTAACCTCATTTTCTGGTTTGTATATACGTCAAATACGTATCATAAAGCATTGAAACCATCCACAATTATTTTGATGTTTTTTTTTATTTATTGTTATTTTAAATATTATATTTATTTTTTAAATTCATTTATTTAATTTAATTTATATGAACTTTAAAAAAGTTTATTAAGTTGCTCACGACCTCACATTTCAATTTCTGAAGAAAGCTTATTGTAATGTCACCTAGTTGTAGCAATTATGTAGTATATCCGGCCACCCTTGTATACTGGCCTACTTCAAGGTAAAAAAAAAACTATAGAGTGGAAAGATCAAGCTAGATTGTTAAACCAATGTTGTGTCAAAATAATTTCATAATATTTTTAGAAATAAAAAAAAAAAAGTGCTCTTATCTATTTTTTTTTCTACAGTGAATTTCTTGGCTACAATACTTTTTTATATAAGTATATATTTTTTAACAATGATCTTATTTACAAACAGATTTTTTTGTATCACGTCCGGCGGCAGGTTGAATCTTGAAACCATAATCTATAAATGTTATCTGTGTATTTAAAAATTTCGTTGGGTTCTTTAATCACGCGCTCGATGTAATTTCTTGGCCTTTGTAGGATTACGGGATTTCGGTGAGAATGACTACAAAATTCACTTAAAATATAAAATAAAACATCACCCAAATAAAACAAACAATTATTTTTACTAAAGCTTAGTCCTCAAATCATATGAAATAATTACATTACTTTCATTTAAAAATCGCAAACAAAATTTCGATTACAAAAGGCTAATTATATAATTAATTGATTCGGCAGTACCTTTGTGGAATGATATATTGATTTTTTCTAAATTTAAAACTTGTATAATACCACTTTATGAGTTTTATTTCATTACACACGGCTAGTTTCGAAAACTAAAGATGATTTAATTTTTTTGTCGTGTGTAATGAATTAAAACTCATTAAGTGAAATTGTTGAGTGTTTAATTAAAAATAGGTTCCATCTGAACTAATTGACAATTATTTTTTAATTAAATTTAAAATAAAAGGTTAATAAGTTACGAAGAAACTTTATCAATTCTCATGAAACAACCAAATATTTATATAGACGAAAAGCTTTTTTTCCTTCTTACTATGAAACCATAAGTTTGAAAATTAACAGAGTTCATAAAATATATATTCATCATTTAAAGGGCATAACACCAATTAAGTAAAAATAAAATAAACTCCATTTAAAAAATGATTTAAAATAACATATTTTCGATATTTATAGGTCCTAGTTTGATCCTGTTTTACAATTGAATACACATCGATTATATTGAGAAATGCATGGCTTAAACCAATAAACATTTCTCTGGGAATCGATTTTATCATGTACAATACGATAGAGTAATATTTAAGTACAACATTGTCACACCTTTACAAATACAAACATGTTAATACTATTACGTGGAAACGTTATAAAAAAGTTCGCAAATTTACTAGGCATTGGTAACCTTGTCTATCACAAGTACCTACAAAGTATCATTAAAGTATAGGTTTATATATATTTATTTATATTAGTGTATTGCCGAAAAATGTGTGTTAGTGTGTCAATATTGAACAATATTTTTTTAAATGTAGATAATTATATACTATTATGTAGATAACCATATTTCGATACAATAAATTTATGGATATTACACGTATTACGCAATATAAATAAATAACAGTAATATTGTATTTCATAATGTCATCGAATTACCGATAATAAATAAATAAATGGATTTGAGCGGATAACATTGAACTATCATTTTTTGCGCATACTGTTTTTATCTAACTCATTACAAATATATATTACTTATATTCCTTTAACAAATGAGTAAAGCGATATCATTAAACAGAGTTTGCTGGTCCAAAGCGTTTACCATAGTGTCAAAATTTTAAATGACCTATTTATGAACGAATTAAAAGCGATTTAATATTATAAAGGCGATTTTATTGGCTATCAATCAAATTTTGTCTCCGCCTTATAAATCACACGTAAATATTAAATTAAAAACGTTATATTTTTCCGTCTCCATGCTTCCCGCTGTCTCCATGCTGGTCCCGGGTTCGACTCCCAGGGGGGTCAAAATAAATAAAGTAATTTTCACTCTCGCATTTATTTAATATCATTCTGTACTGCTACAAGAAGCGCAGGACTGATCATTTTGCCTTCACGCAATTAACGATCGAGATTACACTGCATCGATACGATACAGTTCTCTATGCACCATCGGAAGTGTATAAATAAGGATTAAAATAAGATTTTTAATTAAAAAGTGCGGCATATACAAAAGTCGGTCAGAATAGTAGGAAAAAGAGAATAGTAGTTATATCTAGGTCTGTCGGGTTGCATACGGGAGAAAAAAAAAGTTATAGAATATTCACCTAAATCTATTACAGAGATATTATTAATCGATCAGGAGATAATAATCATTTGTAGGAACAGGTAACGTGCTCCTATTAAATAATTCAGTTATGCGTTATCGAATGTAGGATGGAATTCTTAGTATTGGAAAATTATTCAAGTGGGAATATTACCAAACCGAGTGGTTTATCAAATCCAATTATGTAATATGTTTACATTTCATTTTGAAGTACGTGCATTTCATTGATGAATTCCCGGTAGTAGTAAGGAAGTGATTTCTCGAGTTTAATCGGACTCCATCGTGAAGATAAACGATATCATTTATGTATAACATGGGAGGGTGAAATAATCGACTGTTTGTGTGATAAATATTTGTAAAGAAATAAGGCCGAAAATTATATAAGGGAATGATATTTTTTTTAAATATTATCGCTTCACTTGTATGTATAATGGCCAAAAAATCCATAGACCATGAATTTCCATGAAATCACACATAGAATCTTATCTTCTTATCTTCAAAACCTATATGTAAACAATTTACTTTTATATTTAATATCGTATAGCTGTTCTTAGAATCTGATGAAAAAATATTGCTTTTATTTTGAAATTTACTAAAAAATAAAAGTTTTTTTCTTAATGGAAAAAATGCATATTAATTATATTTTCAGATTTAAATGTTTCAGATAAACACGATTAAATACAATGTAAAATATGTTGTATATTAAAAGCATTGTTAACTTTGTGGTATGAAATTAGTGTTTTTAAAAGTGGTATTACACAAAGTGAATGAATGATAAGAGGAGTGTAATATTATAAATGTCTAGGACGTCAGTTAACCTTATAACGTTGAGTTAGGTACCGCGTTATCGGAGAAGACGTTATAGGCGGGTTAATGTTTTTAAACTGTATTTTAATTTTAAATGACTCATATCAGTCATTTTCACTAGTGAAATCTAAAAATACTTAAAACATTAACCCCTTATAACATTCCCTAAGATAAAGGGGTACCTATCTCAACGTTGAAGGGGGGTTTACTGTATTCTAAAATTGATTCGATGGCATTTATTAAATATATTGGGTTGATGCAAAAGTTTTGACCGTTTTTTACATTTTTTTATTTTTTAATTTTTTTTTATGTAAATTATTTATTTAATAAATTATGTAATTTCCATCAGTTCTAATAACCTTTTCCCATCTTTCTATCAACTTATTAATACCAGTAGTAAACAATTCCGTGGATTTTGATGCGAAAAATTAAGTAAGGGATGTTTTTACCTACTGTATTGTATAATTTTTTTCATCATTTAAATTTTTTTGCAGTGATCGGAGTAAATGAAATTCAGAAAGAACAAGATCTGAAAAATACGGTGGATGCTTGATAACATCCCAATTTAACTCATTTAGCTTGTGTTGGGTCATCATAGCCACATGTGGTCGCGCGTTGTCGTGATGAAACACTACCCCTTTTCTGTTTACCAATTCTGGTCTATACTTTTGAAGGTCCATGTTCAATTTGGATGATTGCTGACAATATCGTTCTGCTGTACTTGTCTTATCATGTTCCAAGAGTTCAAAATACACAATACCGTTATTATTCCACCCAACACAAAGTATAACCTTTTTTTATGGATTTCGGCCTTCGAAGTTGTTAATGGGGCTTGTCCAGGAATAGCCCAATGTCTTTTTCTTGTCACGTTGTTGTACACGACCCATTTCTCATCTCCCGTCACCAAACGATGCAAAAAAGGTTCATGTTTTTGTCTCGCACTCAAAACAACGCACGTTGAAATACGATCCAATAAATTGGCAGTCGACAATTGATGAGGTATCCAAATGTCGTACCGCGAAACCATTTCCATACGCTTCAAATTTCTTAATACGGTTGTTTGGTTGACTCCCATCATTGACACAATCTCCCTGAGGGTTAGACGTGGATTGGTGTCAATTATGACTTTTAACTTGTCGTCATCAGACTTCAATGGCCGCCCGGTATGTGGTTTATCAATGAGTGAAAAATCTCCAGATCGGAATTTTGTAAACCATCTTCGTACCTGTCGAACTTTGATGACATCTGCTCCAAACACTTCACAAATGTTTTTGGTTGCCACACTCGCGGTATTGTCTTTACGGAATTCATAAAGTAAACAATGACTAAATGCACTTTATCGAGCGACATTTTGAAAAAATACAAGGGGTCATAACTGTACTCTGGCTAGGCCAAAACTGAATAGAAAGTAGAGGGAAAGCATCTTTTGTACAATGAAATCATAAAAAAGAAGATACTATTCATAATTTGTGAAAAATTTTTTTTTTACCTGGGATCATAAAAAACGGTCATTACTTTTGCATCAACCCAATAATTATTGAAAATCAACCTTACTTCGCTCAATTGGTATAACAAGTTTAACTTTAAATAACAAATGTATAACAATTCACAGTAAATATTTAACTATGAAACAAGGTTTCGCAAATTACGTTCCGTGGAATGTTAACATGTTTTCCGAAAAATCTGGAATAGTTTTATGTATATACATACATACATTTTTTGAGGTCAAGGGATCTTGCATCCCTTATGTCACTGCGACCATATAAGGTCTATTGTGACCTCCCTCTGTACATACATACATACTGCAACATAAAAAAATATATTCAAACCATTTGACCACACATTTGCAAAATTGGTATGTACCCATGTTAATCAAATATTTTTACAATTTTATACATTTGTATATTGCGTGTTAAAAATTAAATATCTCCTTCTAAGTGAAAAATATGAACAGCAAAAATCTCACCCCTTGATTACGTATTTACAAAATACAATATACAAATAGAATACGAGTATGCTCGTATGAATACAATACATAAGATATAAATATTTGCAGAATATAATATTAAAAAAAGGTGTTCAATAAAATAGCAGGATTTATGGAGTGTTTCATCGCATAAAATGTTTGGGGAACCCTGCTTTAGAATACTATTGCATATTAATTTATCATCGACTGTCAAACTGTGAAAGTATGTTTACGCTGGCAAGCTTGCATCGGTGGTGTGACCCTTCCATGTACACAATTTTAGAAGTAGACTCTTACAATGTTTCTTTTCTATTAGGACCACAGAAGATTCAAGCAAAAATGAATAATTATGCGAAATTTCAGATCAATTCAAAAAAGGAAAGTAGGTTAAAATCATTTTTGGACGATGCGTCGATGGCCCATAGCCAAACAAAAAAGCTATCAAAAAAGTTTACAGTGTATGTTTGAAAAATGTATTTCATATATGAAATTAAAAGATAAAAAAACTTAAAATTAATTCACACATCAATATGTCTTTACACACAATCTTCGCCTCCCGACTCCCGACCTGACCACTTTCAAGTATTTGAAATACTTAATTAAACCAATTTTTCTTCGGTCTTCCTCTGCTTTTATTACAAACCAAAATCGCCTCGCAAATTTCTTTAACTATCCTTTCTTCATATTGATGAAAGGTTACATCGAATAATATTAGAGTGAAAATATCACTTCCACATTTTTATTTGACTCCCCTCTGGGAATCGAGCCTGGAACCTCCAGTACGGTAGTCGAGCGTGCTGGCCATTGCACTACAGAGGACACACACACACACACACATATATATATATATATATACACACACGAGAATATAAACACAAATGTATATTATTGGATCGTCATTAGAATCCGCCCCTCGGTAGGCGTCGATGAGCTCACAAATACGCAGTGGTTTGTTTGGAGTTTCACTTTTAACGTCAGGAAGTAAACGGCTATTTCAGTGAGCAAAAAAATTATTGTTATAATACATTCTCACGCTACTCTTGACAACGTGCCATGACCTCGAAATCTCCCGCCAGATACCAGACAGATGTATCGGCGAGAGGGAAATGCGAAACTGGGTTAAACGAGGCTATTTCCGAATACATAATAATTTGCTCCAAACACAAGCGAGACATCATATCTACTCGCAACAACCTAACGACAAATTGTCTACTCGGATCTTGCGATCGATATCATATTTCGCCGGGTAAAGATTTCGACTTTTGCCGTGATTGGCCGATTAAGGTATTTTCTATATTTTGAGCAAGTATAATGCCATAATCGACTATACAGAGGTCATTAAACTTTTGCTAAATGTACTGTTAATTTTAACGGTATTTATTATTTATTTTTATTACATCACTAGACATTAACACTAAAGCACATGTATATATTTTTAAAGATAAATATTTGTATTTTTATTTTTAACAAAAATACTTCAATTTATACCATTTCTGTGAGCCTTAGCAACTCATGATTAAAAACAGGTATCAAGTTGTGGAAGATTGGATTCGAACTCAGAAACAACCCGATATTTGACTGCAATATTGGATTAAAACACATTTAAAATACATCAAACTTCAGTTTAAATAATAATATAATACAATAATAAAATAATAAATCGTGATCGATATCATAATTCGCCGGGTAAAGATTTCGACTTTTCCCGTGATCAATTGATTGACCGATAAACGTATTTTCTATATTTCGAGCAAGTTCTGCAAAAAAATAAGCGGAGGCTTCATTGGTCAATCAGTATAGTGCCATAATAGACTATACAGGGATCATTAAACTTTTGCTTAATGTGTTGTCAGTATTTATATTACTTTATAGTTTATTTTATTGAAATCACTTGACATTAACACTATAACACATTTGATTACAACATCCGATTAAAACGTATCAAAAGTTTTTTTTTTTATATAAGCACTTGTATAATACCACTTGTACACACAATTAGTTTCGAAAACTAACAGATGTTTTCATCCACAGGTGAAAAGTAAAACTTGAAAATGTAAATATCGGTTAGTTTTCACATCTAGTCGTGTGTAATGAAATAAAACTCGTTAAGTGGTATTATACAAGTGTTTATTTGAAAAAAATAAACATATCATTCCACAAAGTTAATACCGAATCGCTCAATAATACATCAAAATTACATCAAATTTTAGAATTAATAATAATATTAATAAAACTAAATACGAGACTTAACCGATGTGTTTATATATTTATTATTTCTATTATATCAATCATCTTACAATAAACTTTTTTAATTTTTTTTTATTTATTGGATTTTTGTATTTGTATTTCCTAAACTTATTATTACTAAACTCCAAAAGTATCCTCGTTTGCTTTTTATTTTATTTTACTCAGATAAATACTTACGGTGTATTTTTTGGTTTTAGTTTCAATAATCCCAAAGTATTGTAACTATGCAGAAAAAAACGCAATCAATTTACCGCTCATGATGGTTTACATTGAGTGACAATTGATATTTTTTAGTCCATTTCTAGTTTTAGATCGTTGACTGAATATTAAATTTTGGAAAAAAAATCAACACTTGTATCGACGACTAAAGTATAATTGCAATGATTAAAGAAAACACTTGTTTTTAACCACTTGAGTTTTATTAAAGACTACATGTTTCAGAAGTTAAACTTCCATCATTCAGGTCTGTATAATAACTAAAATATAAAATATAAAATTGTTCTATAAATAAGGAGAGGGGAAAGTAAGGGGGAGGGGGTTAGTCAAGCGACGGAATTTGAAAACAAAGGAAAAATGGAAAGCAAAGGTGAAGAATTTTGAAAAAATATATTATTTAATAAATTATTATTACAATTTAGGTTTTTTTGGATTTCTAAATGTTCAAGATAATTCATAATTTGGCCTTTATATGGAACAAGGTGTAATAATTCACCTTTGCTTTCCATTTTTCCTTTGTTTTCAAATTCCGCCCCTTGACTAAGCCCCTCCCCCTAACTTTCCCCTCTCCTTATTTATAGAACAATTTTATATTTTATATTTTAGTTATTATACAGACCTGAATGATGGAAGTTTAACTTCTGAAACATGTAGTCTTTAATAAAAGTAATCAAGTGGTAAAAAAACAAGTGTTTTCTTTAATCATTGTAACATGTCTTACCACAAAGTTAATGCCGAAACAATAAAGAAAATAATGTATAATTGATTTAAATTAAAAAGTTTTCTTGAGTAGTCGGTAAATGTAATGTTCACCCTATACTTTCTCCATATGATGAGCTTTTATGAGTTTTGTTAAATAATAATTGAACCCTTTACATCCGGTTTAACACTCTAACATGACAAGCAAAGATTTATTAAAAGCAATAAAAGAGTATTTAACATATTCGTAAATTTTCAACATTAACGATAGCTAAATACAAACAGAGAAGGAATTAAAACTCTCGTAAAACTCTCATCAAAATAAATATTACTTAATGCACGAACCTACTTAAAATATACTAAAAATTTAACGGGGTTAATCATACAAATACCATAGATTCACATACAAAATTTATAGAAAAAAATTATACACAGAAATCCAATTATAAGAAAAATTGTGTTAAAATATTTCAATAGACGCACAAGTCGCATGAAGATATTTCAGATAATGAGTGGTATGGAAGTTTTTTCATATGTAGATTAGGGAACCACATCATCAAGGAGTTATTTTATATATCGGGCATTGATTTCTATTAAAAATTGAAATACAAATTAAAATACAAAAACAAAAGTACACAATAAATAAGCACTTCATATTTGTACAAATGTCTAACGAAAAGTAACGTGCAATGTGTTCCGTATGCTTTTTATTGAGCAGAGGCCTATTGAATGTACGCAATATCCTTCTGAAAATAATTTTACATGCAGGGAAATTATTTACATACGTGTTTTTAGATACTAGTTTTGACATATCTCATACATATTTTCAGGCGTCTCTCAGTATGTGAAATAATTCGGGTATCTTATTGGATTCAAGCAAGGTTGCACACGATACAAGTAACGTGTGGGTATATATATAACGTGTGGGTATATATATATATATATATATATATATATATATATATATATATATATATATATATATATATATATATATATATATATATATATATATATATATATATATATATATATATATATATATATATATATATATATATATATTATATATATATATATATATATATATATATATATATATATATATATATATATATATATATATATATATATATATATATATATATATATATATATATATATATATATATATATATATATATATATATATATATATATATATATATATATATATATATATATATATATATATATATATATATATATATATATATAAATATATATATATATATATATATATATATATATATATATATATATATATATATATATATATATATATATATATATATATATATATATATATATATATATATATATATATATATATATATATATATATATATATATATATATATATATATATATATATATATATATATATATATATATATATATATATATATATATATATATATATATATATATATATATATATATATATATATATATATATATATATATATATATATATATATATATATATATATATATATATATATATGTATATATATATACAGTATCTACTCAATGAATTAGGGCCACCCATTATTTTTTTGAATACTCTGAAATCTTTTGGATTATAATATTTATTTTACAAAAATACTTTAAGTTTTCGATTGACATCTAATATCATGTATATTACCTTCAATAATATGTAAAATATACCTGGATTATTTAAGCCTTTACAAAATTTCAAACCCTTTTTCTGAGAAAGGTCCCTAATTAGCACAGGTGACAGATAGTTGAAAGTTCAAAAAATAGTCCTATCTCATTTATTAGTGAAGTTTCTTGAGTTCTGGTTGCTGTTTTGTTCAGAGAGGTTATATAGTTATCGTGTCTTGTGAAAAAAACTTAATTTTTAATTTTAGTTCATAAAGTATAATTTTTTTTTGTAAACACAAGTGTTTTTTTTGAAAAGGACAAAATGGGAAAAAGTAAAGACATTTCTGAGGAAAAAAAGTCTAGTGTTATAGTGCTACTGAAATTAGAAATACTATCTAATAGAGAAATTTCAAAAAAAGAAAACGTTTCTCGTCAAACAGTGGACAGAATTTCAAAATCAATAAAAAATCAGTCACCCGCCACCAGCAATCGGCGAAAGAACTGTCGTAGAATTAGAAAAACAACACCGAGGACTGATCGAAAAATCGTTCAAAGTGCCTTAGAAAACCGTAGTGCATCAGCAAAAACATTAAAAATAAAATTGGAAGAAGAGGGTATAAATATATCGGTATCAACACTGAGGCGACGTCTTTACGAAGTAAATCTGAAATGCAGGCGCCCTGTAAAAGTACCAAAATTGACACCACGAATGAAAGCGGATCGATCAAAATGGGCCAGGCTACATCGAAATTACTCGGTAGATGATTGGAAAAAGGTATTTATTTAAATTGAATTTTCAACATATCATTTTAGTAAATAAACCTATATTTTTTAATTAAACTTAAATTTTCATTATTTTTCAGGTCATCTTTAGTGATGAGTGCCGGTTAGAAGCCATGACAGAGAGCCGTCGATTCGTCAGGAGAACACCAATGGAACGTTACAATGAGGCCTGTGTGGTAAAAGTTATCAAACACCCCCCTGCAACAATGATATGGTCATGTTTTATTAACAATTTACCTGGGCCGTTGTTTTTCGTGGAAGGAAAAATGAACCAAAATTCCTATAAGCAGGTCCTCGAACGAATTTTATTGCCCTTCTACCATACACTCGACCCAACAGAAGGTCCATACACCTTCATGCAGGATGGGCCACCTTGCCACCGGGCTAAATCAATAATAAAATTTTTGTCTAACAAAAATCTGCCTTTGCTCCCCTGGCCTGGAAATTCTCCGGACCTTAATCCTATAGAAAACGTATGGAGCATGTTAAAAAATAAGGTATACTCATTTCCAAATCCGACTGTAGACTGTCTAAAAAAAATATTCAAAAAATTTGGTCAGAAGACGAAGAAATAAAAAACATGATAAAACAGTGCATTTTAAGTATGCCAAAAAGAATTGAGGCAGTTATTTTTGCCAAAGGTGGAAATACTAAATACTTACTATATTTATATGAAAATATATGCATAATTTAAGCGTAATAAAGTGTTCATGTGTAAATAAAATTCAATGTTGTTTTATTCAAGGTTTTCTCTGAGTTATTCCTGTTTGAATTGAGAAATTGCGCGAAATTCTGCGTGGCCCTAATTCATTGAGTAGATACTGTATATATATATATATATATATATATATATATACATATATATATATATATATATATATATATATATATATATATATATATATATATATATATATATATATATATATATATATATATATATATATATATTGTGTGTATGTGTGGGTTTTATTACCTAATGACGACCAAAGCTCTAAAATTTAAGGGAAACATTATTTGTACGTAAAGTACGTGACAAACGAGCGCGGGAAATGAGATTGTGACTTTGGTATACTTCGTTCATCTCCCGCGTGACGTGTCTTTGACCTGAGGATAGACGATATATCGGTTTCTAATAATAGCCGCCATACATAATATAAATACGCACCGCGGCTTGGCCTATTATTTAAGAATACTGAAAAATTGGCAGACAACCCGGTATGTGCGTTGCCTCGCGCGAGCATTGGCCCGAAACCTTGATCTTAGCTAATTTATCCAATAAAACTAATCATAGCCCTACGACGCAGCGAGTCTGGTCTGCTTATGATAAATCAATTATAACGGCAGACGGAAAATAGCCGGGGGATAAAAATGCGAAGACACGAGTTTTGACAAAATTATACAGTCATAAAATGAAGGCTGAATGGCTTACACGTGTTATAGAAGGAAGTTATGGTGTTACTAAAATAAAACAAAAAAAAACATGCAAAACTCTAAAATATACGCTTTGTTAATATTCCGTAATACATGTAAATGCATTACGGAATGCAGTTTAAATGCAGTTTCATTAAAGCTCGTTCACCAAATGGTGCACAGGGTATTGCATCGCATCGACGAATTACTTTGATCATTAGTTACACGTAGGCAAGGTGATCAGCCGTACATTTAAGGTATCAGACGAGGGGACTTTAAGTAAATACTGAAGTTAAATATCACAAGCATCTAGTTTGACACCCCTGGGAATCGAACCAGGGATGATCTCTTTAACAACTATACTACGTTATCACTTACTAAACCGAACATATTGAACTATTGCAGAAAATGAATATGATTACAGTTTTATATAAATAAGAGTAAATTTTGTGTTTTCGAAATTCATATGATAATACTGTATGGTGTGAATAATTATGACCATTTTTAAAATTCATAATAAAAGTCCAAAAATTTAAATTAATTATGGTATCTTTACTATCATCGTAAATTGCAGTTTTTAGCATTTATTTTATAAATATAATATCTTTCAAATGTTGGCAGTGACTTAGAACGTCCATTTTAAAGACCCAATTTTCGATGACGCGTTTAGGCATTTGGATAGGTATGGAGTAATATTGGCTTCCAATGCCTTAATTGAACCTGGATTATCCGCAAAGACTTATGCCAGAGATGGGCCTCATCGCTGAACAAATTTTTGGTCGAAAACAGCGGATCTTGAAATTGAACAATTTGTAAATATTCTTACGGTGTAAGTCTTTCCATGATGATATGTCAAACAAAACTGAATAACTTTACCATGACAGTACGATACGACTTAAGTGTGATCTGTCAATGAAAGTTTTAAAAAAATCATAAGGAATTAACCTGTACATTTATTTTTATGATGCAAGTACGAATAAATAATATAAACATCGAAAATATAGAAATATTCTAGTACACAACTATGATACACGGATTACACACAACGAAGGTTTGATAGTCCCAAGAATAAACAATAAATATGGGAGTCGAACACTGCAAAATATTGTTCCGAACATTTTTAATTTGTTGCCGACGGATGTTAGAGGTCAAAATAAAATATGGAACAAAGGCAAAATAAAGGAATGTTGAATGATCAAGAGTTAATTATATGAAAATTGTATAATAGTTCATATTCTTAATTTTTCTCTCTTTTTTGAGTGTATATTAGATTAAAATGGTTAAAAATAATAAAAAATGTATTCAAAAAGAGCTCCACCGAAAAGACACACAAGGTGGCTTGGTGTGTCTCTGTATTTAAAAAAAAATGTTTAAAATTGTGATTTAAATAAATGTATACAATTTATGTTAATAAAAAAAGAAAAAAAAATAACATCAAGATTTAACTGAAAGATATCATGTCAAAAATGTAATTAGTATTAAACTGTATCTATTGCAATTATAACATAGCGTAGGTACAGTTAATATATCAGCTAAGCATAGTAAAAAGACGATGAGTAAATTATGTATGTAAAAGACCCGAGGCGGATATGGCTGCGGAAGAAAATAAATTTAATTATATTTAACAAGAGGCAATCAAATTTATTTCTTTTTTTCGTATACTGATGCAAGTAATAACATAAAATTCACCCCGAATCAAAGCTCCGACGTACCAGACATGGAAACGCACACTTAATATTCAAATGCGAACCCCAGGAAGTAGTAAAAATGAGCAGGGATGAAGCATTAAGCTTAATGCTGTACAACTTTTTATTGTTTCAATAGTAATAAATGACAAAGCTTTTATTTCGTCCGAAAAAAATACATAAATAATCATATCAAAAAGATTTTAATAAATAACTCAACTAAGATGAATTCAAGGATATTTAGAAAGACAACATTTTGAGTGTGTCCAAATACTTGTCCACTAATCTCGGTTTCTTAACACAGGTTTGTTTTACATTTTGGCATGGGCCAATGTGAGTTTACATTTCGACATCTCAACAAAGATGAAGAAAATATGGAAGTCTGGGTATTTACAGAGCTTCTGACCTGTCATGAGCTGGTTAAATGATCACTTTACACCTTCGAATTTATTTATGTAGACAGTACTAATGTTGAACACAACAGATGTTCTAACAAACACTACAAAGTACACTCAAAAGTAGTCTTGTACGTTTTTTTTTTCTTTTATATATTTTTTTAAATATCGGTATACTTATTATTTTCTACAAGATTTACGCTAAATTAATTAATGATATTTAGTTAACAATATTTTCAGAGTATTAAAGAATACATAATAGTTTAATCCATTTCGAGACATGATCAGGTATTTTAAATACTTGAAAGTGGGTCAGGAGTCGATATAATCAGCGGGTATGTGATATGTATATAAGGAGATGCATGCATGCGGAAGAGGCGAAGAATATTTGCAAAGACAGAGTGGTGTGGCGACCTTTTCTCTCTGCTTATCCTTGAGGAGAAGCGGTGAGATGGTTAGGAAGGTAGGTAGGTTAATCCATTTCGTATAAAGGTTTTCATCAATCGAGTCTTTGCCAAATGCAGCTTTTTCGAAGAGCACATTCATAGCGGTTGGTGAAGAATTGCCACAAATGACTTTTTTATAAAATATATTAATTCCACCTATATTTTGTTATAAGGATTAATACGTCATCTATTTTCTCATTCTCATTCTATCTTTTCTGCACGGGTCAAAATAACTTGTTTTACAATATTATAGTATGAGCAATAATAAATATGAGTAACGGTGAGAAGAATGCCATAGCATAAACCAGCGTCTCTCAAAATATGTCGCGAGAGTGTTCCGATGTACTACGAAAAAAATGTCTCGCCGGCGGCTGCAGATGCTAAGACAATATGATTTTAAAATAAAAGAAAAATTGTTAATATTTATTCAATTTCGTCTAGTATTATTATTATTCGCCATTCATTCAGGTCTCTGTTAAATAAAATAAAAACTTATTCAACTCAACCATGGATAGTGCCGGGAACTCGCGTGTGAAAGAAAGTGTCAATTATAACATATTCAACTTCCGAAAGTTGAGTAGTGAGGTTGTCAATCATGGGTAGAATGATGAACGTTACACGTGTATTAAGTGATCACTTAAACCAGCCCATGACAGGTCGTAAGCCCTGTAAATACACAAACTTCCATATTCTTCTTCTTCCATGTTGAGACGTCAACAATCTTCATTATTACAATTAAGTTTTTTCGTAACAGTTGTATCATATTTAAAAATAGTTAAGGACATTGGTACTGTAAACTAAGCTAGGACACAAAATGCCGAACCCTCTTCTAGTGGAACGGAAGGTCTGCTGACACTCAATAGTCCAGCTTCTCTTGAGGAGTTTTACGTGGTTTCCCCCCAGCAATGAGTAAATGCTGAGAAGTTCCCGATTGGCCCACACTAGATCATCCATCCTGCTTCCAACACAGATTAAAATAAAACTTTTTTTAAGTTAAAAGAAAAAAAAGTACACTTATGATTTATTAACTTTGTACATAATAATCAAGGTAAATAATAAATGAAATTTCATTAAAAAAATCATAAAGGTTCAGTATTCGTTGGGTCGCATTTTAATTTTCTTTAATTCCAGGTAACATTTTACGCAATTGATTTTTTTAAACACGCTTGTGCACTAAAAAAATTAGATTTTCTTCGAAATAATTATATGGTTATGAAAACAAAGAGTTAAAATAAAATGTATAAAAATATTTTTTCTATACACATTAATATATATTCTAAAAACAAATAAGTACCCAAAATATACTATTTAAACAAATCGGTCGTGGAAAGTCGTGTTACCTCTACGGCGGTCGGCCAGTGATTGAATTCTGTGTGTGTGTGTTTTTTTTTTATTACCTAACGTCCAAGTGACTCTGAAATCTAGCTACGGGTTATACAACACCGCTTTTCATGTCCCTACTCAGGCTTCAACTTTATAAGTTTCATAGCCTATGCCTACTCGTGAGTGGATTTACTCTTTATGTTTAAAGTAACTATAATTTCGTGTAATTCATGGGTGAAAATTCTAGGCAAAAACACTCGCTTGAATTCTGTGTTGCATTGTATCCCCTTAAATAAATAAAATAGCGTAAGGTTAAAAAAAACCGCTCGCGTGTCGAGAGGTACAAAAGTTTGGCAGACACTTATACACCGTACATAAAAGCACAGATAGATAAATCCGTAAATAAACCGAGTTAGATTTATGGATCTAGATATATACAACAGCATCAGCATCCACAAATCAATCCGTCGCGGGCAGTCTTCCGCCTCGCTACCGGCTAGTCCTGAGACGTCGCCTGACTAATGCTTGCCTTCAGCCTTTCTTCGGCCGCCCCCGCCCCCGCCTACGCCCAAAACTCTCTAACGAAAACTTTCTCACGAAAACTCTCTCACCCCCTGTTTGCCTCATTCGCCAATTTAAAATCGTGAGCTTAAAAATCTACGTAAATGCAATATTCGTAAAATAAATAGGCGTTATTCTTTTTTGACATCACATCAAAGGTGAAGAAGAATATGGAAATCATCATACTAAGTACAGTTGACAATATCATGGGAGTTACGTGTAGCAATTTATACAGACGATACTCCATCAATAGTAGGTTCATATTATTTTTTGACATCTCATCAAAGATGAAGAAGAATATGGAAGTCTGGGCATTTACGGGCTGACGACCGTCATAGGCCGGTTTAAGTGATCACTTTACACACGTGTAACATTCACCAATTCTACCCATTATTGACAACCACACTACTCAAACTGTTGGAAGTTCTATATATGTATATGATCCGATTTCGAATCATTGTTATTGAATCACTAGAACTTCGCTAGATACATCTATGGGTGAGATGAAAATAATCTTTTTATTTAACAGAAACTCTTTAATCTTTGCTACTTCTTTGGCGACATCTTTTGTTAAAAAAGATTAAGTTTTTAAATGCAGAAAGGTTTATGAAAATAAAATCATAGTAACAAATAACTCTTAAAGTATAACGAAATTCATTCAGAATTTGTGAGTAAAAATAAAACCCTTAAAATATTGTCACTTCATTCCTCTCATGACTACATACCTTAAAACTGAAAATTCAGAAAGTTGTATATATGTATGTATGTCACAAGTGACAACACACAACGTTTGTTCTAAATATGTAATCTTCAAAGGAAAAATCTTTGGTCGAAATTTAATGTTTAAATTAGTTTAGGAGACTGCGTGTAAGATCCTTTTAAATTATTTCACATACTAAAAAACGCCTGAAAATACCATTTTAAAATTATATTATACTTGTAAAAAAACATTTGTACATACTTAAAATATTGTCAATAAATGATTTTCATTTTTAAAAAGTATACCATTTATGAAGTAATCAATCCCTATACTAAAAAGAAGTAAGAGGAATAAAGTTGCTTTGTTTCAAGAAATATGTATCACAAACCAGAGAACTTTTCATGTAATAATAAATTTAGGGTACATGTGTAACGATTGTGAAATATAGGTTATTCTTTTAACAGCTGTTATGTTTTATAGCAGGAGTGTCCAACCATTTATTATTTTAAGTCACCCACAAAATACAATTAAAATAACGATACATAGATGAACAATAAAAAAGGAAAATATATAGTTAACGTCTTTTATTATTGTTTCGGCATTCACTTTGTGGTAAGACATGGCGAAATTGTGAATAAGAACACTTGTTTATTACCACTTGAGCTATATTTATTTTAACGACTAGTTTCGGAAGATACAGATGCTTCCATCTTCGGGTCTGAATTTAAACTAACATGTTTATATTCAGGCCCGAAGATGGAAGTATCTGCAGCTTCCATAACTAGTCGTTAAAATAAATATAACTCAAGTGGTAAAAAACAAGTGTTCTCATTTCCAATTTTATAGTTAACATGGTTAAGTAACATCAAATACATTTTTTATACATATTTTATAATAACCATCAAAGAAAAAACAGCAAAATTAAAATAATGAGCTGTTTGACATTGTTTTTGAGTAATTAAAGCTTTGATATTCGGTTTGATGGAAGTAGCTGCAGGTCTGAATGCGTTCTCAAGGTAATCATTTGATATTTGGGTTCTAGTTTTATTCTTAGTGAGCTTAATCCTTGAAGATAGCTGTTCGCAAATGTATATTTCTAAATAGCGACCTGAACAAAGGATTATTGTGAATCTCATTGCTTATCAATTAATAGGATGTTGAAATTGGTATTATTATATTTATAATGATATTGTAAGTATGGAAGTGAAGCATGGAGTAGGCAAAAGAAGGATAACAGTAGACAGAATGCAGTCAAAATGCATTTTTTCAGACGAATTTGCGACAAAACGTTGTATATTACATGTTCAAATTGTGATATAAGGAAAAAATGCAAGGCTGAGATAAGCATTATCAATAAAATTAAGAAAGGTGATTGAGATGGTTTAGGCATGTGAATCGCATGAGTGAAGAAAGGATAGTAGGTAAAACAAATTTATGAGGCGGATATGGTTGGTAATAAAACCAGATGATTGGTATGGCTTTCTATTCTCTCTGCCTACCCCTTCGGGAAAGCGGCGTGGTTACTCAGTTATGATGATATATTTAGTTGCAATCTCGAAAGGGTATGTAGGATTAAGATTTTTTGTTTGGTCATGTTCACAGCAGTTATACGCTGTATGCGGCCCGTGAGATGGATAGGCCTGTTTCAAAGTACCCCCTTCAGTTGAAAAATGTACAGATCTTCTTTGAAATTTTCAGTACACCTGTAATTTTGAAATATTTAACTTTAATACAATATTTAACTTTAACCAGCTGTTTTCAATGTTAACAAAAGAGGATACCACCTTTGTTCGTTTAGTATTTAGGACACATTACAACAAATCAAGAACAAACCTGATATTGCTGTTATTTTATAAAATTTTCATTTTAAGTTTGAGGTGAACTAAAAAAAATTACGAAAAATTAATTTAAAGATGTTGGAAATACACGTCACATATCTTACAATTTTTTTTCATTGTATTTTTTTATCAGTTCCGTAAAATTTGCAGTCAATGCGAGACACAAAAAAACAGGTTTAATAAGGAAAGAAAATAATTAAAAAATAACTAAAAAGTATGCGTTATCCAACTTATTGGACTTTCAACTGGTTTAACACTACTTTAAAACTACGTAATTAAATTAATTATAAATACTTAAAATAAAAATATAAGTAAACATGAAAAATTCAACAAAAAGAAGTAGAATGCTGATTGAAGGTTGTCAAAAGGAAAAAGAAATCATGTAATTAGGATTAGTAGAAGTAAGAACAGCACCGTAAAATAAAAATAATAAAACGATTAAAATCCTCCAGTGCGATACTTAAACACGTATTTAACCGATATTAGTATATTTTTTAAACGTTTCCACCTCGGAGATCACGAAAGTTCCGAGAAAAATTAACCGGACGAGAATTTCCTGGAAAACCTTCTAAAAAATCTCGCCAAAATACATCAGACAGTCGGACAGCCATGGTCCCCGCCCACCCGGAACCGACCGGCCGCCCTACGGGCGCTTGTGCACTACACGGAATTGTACTGTCCGGCAGTCCGGTTAGCATGATACAACGGATGATTGGTTTGTGCTTTTGGCTTGTGCACTACACGGAATTTTACTGTCCGGCAGTCCGGTTAGCATGATACAACGGATGATTGGCTTGTGCTTTTGGCTTGTGCACTATACGGAATTTTACTGTCCGGCAGTCCGGTTAGCATGATAAAATGGATGATTGGCTTGTGCTTTTGGCTTGTGCACTACACAGAATTTTACTGTCCGGCAGTTCGGTTTTTTAAAAAAAACAACGATTACGACAGTTTAACGTGATCGAATTCACGCGCACCGATCCGAAAAAAGACGGCCAAAAGCACAAGGCAATCCAAGCCAATCATTTTATCATGTTAACCAGACTGCCGGACAGTAAAATTCCGTGTAGTGCATAAGCGCTCTATAGTGAGACGAACTGCGACACTATCTCTAGGAAATAAATGGATAAATGGTGTGAAACAGGAGAGATTGTCACTATTATCGCGGCTGTGAAACGGCTACACGAGTACGGTGGGCGGAATCCCCCCAGCTGGGCAGGCGGTGAAATGTTTATGGAAGACACGAGGCATCTAAGATTACTGAGAAGATGCTGGGTTCAATCTCAAAAGATATCCGACAGGGAAGACACTAAAAATTCCAAACTTGCATTCATGTTTATCTTTCAACTAAAATATTGCAATTAATTTATAGATTTGGCGTTAAATTTGTAGAACCCATTATAATTTATGTATGAAATGTTAAATCTAACAATGATTTTTTTGTAGTCTTCTAAATGTATTTAATTCGTTTGAAAATTCCTAGACGAAACAGCTGTCACAAAATTGATTTTTATGTGATTTTTAACAATAAAATACAAAAATGGAGTTCGACAAATTAAACGCCGAATCAATAAATAAATCAAATACAACTTAAAACTCAAGAAATCAGTTTTTAATACATAAAATATTACAACTTTATATATTATAATTATAGCTTAAATTTAATATGTTAACAATAATTTTACATTTATGTATAACACATAATAAACTTAGTTATTAATATTTACGCAAAAAATCTAAGTTAATCATTTAAGCTCAATAACGCATTTCATTAAAATCAATTATTATTTCAAAGAATAAAAGTTAGTAAAAAAATAACAGAACTTTAGGCCAAAGGAATTCAAACACGCTACGTTCATTCAAATACGCTAAAAAGATATCAAGAAATTAAACAAACGCTTAAATAAAATACTGGGAAATAATGTAAACGATAAAAATATCTCAAGATACTGTGATCATTTTTTCAAAAAATCCACACAAAATGTTTGTGTGAACATGTATCGCTCACTGCTTTCAAGAACGTCATAAATCAAAAATCGACAATTAACAGTTGTGCATGTTTTCGGAATGCCCAAAAAAGTGTACTATATCCCAGCAAAATAGGCATTTTTTTACTTAATATTTACCCGCTACAGGGCAGAAAGTGTTGTTTTTGCATTTTGAGGAAAAAGTATTGTTTAATTATTTTTTTAAATATACTCAATATTTTTCAAATGGAGAAAAAACCTTCAAGTTTTACCTAAAAAGATCTGTTGCACAGTAAAAAGTTCAATAAGTGGCTAGTAATAATACATTGTATTATATTTTTAAACTTTAAAAACGTTTTCCTGAAAAATCAAAAGTTTTTTTTTGATTTATGACGTTCTTAAAAGGAGTGAGCGATATGTGCACTATATTTTTTCATTTTATTTAAATATATAAAATGAAAAAAAATAGTACCACATCATTATCTCGTATAACAGATTCTGAATGGGTGTTCCTTCATCGAGACAATGAGTTAAATAGAACTTAACTGAAATAGAAGTGTGTAAAATTCAGATAATTAGTCTTGTTCAAAAGTTGGAAGGAATGAATAAACGGAGAGGAATGGAGTGATTTATTAAGAATAAGTTGGAAGGTGGACCTTACTTTTAGTAAAAGTGATAGTTGATTTATGAATTGATGGATTTACTCAATGTCCCAGAAATATCGGATAATAAATGAGATTTTAACATTCACTTTAAAGATAAAGGTATTTTTTGTGATGTGAAAAGTTTGGTATTTTTAAGAGAAAGTATTTCCATTTAAGTAATGTTTATGATCCACATGAACATGTGCATATTTTTAACACATAACTTAGAGAAAATTATTTAAAGAATGATTCAAAATATTGAAATACTATAGACACGTAATGTTAGTTTTTTTTACCATCACGCCGCTTCTCCGCAGGGGTAGGCAGAGAGAATAGAGCGCCACACCACTCTGTCCTTGCAAACATTCTTCGCCTCTTCCACGTTCATGCATCTCCTCATACATACCCGCCGATTGTTACGACTCCTAACCTGACCACTTTCAAGTATTTGGCATACCTGATCGTGCCATGTTTTTGTCGGTCTTCCTCTGCTCTTTTTTCCACTTACATTCGCCTCATAAATTTGTTTTACCGTTCTTATCTCACTCATTCGTTCTACATGTCCAAACCATCTCAACACACCTTTCTTAATTTTATCGATAATGCTTATCTCAGCTTTGCATTCCTTCCTTATTTCACTATTCGCACATCTATCATACATCGTTTTGTCGCACATTCTTCTGAGAGATTGCATTTCGACTGCATTCAGTCTATTTTCATCCTTCTTTTGCCAACTCCATGTTTCACTTCCATACAATAGAGTTGGAACCAGGACTCCGTTGTGCACTGCCAGTTTAGCTTCCGCTGATAGGTTTTTATTTGCTATAACTGATTTCAGTGCACCATTCACTTTGTTCCCAGCATTCACTCTCCTTTCTATGTCTTTATCAACCTTTCCATCCCTAAAAAACATACTACCCAAATACACGAATCATCTACCTGTTCCAAAATCTCTCCGTTTACCAATATTTCACATTCAGATCTGCATTCTTCTCTTTCAAAAACCAAATGTTAGTTAGTTCAAAGTATTATCTATTTCAAACCATAATCCAGGGAAAGGTAGAAAGGAGGTGATGATTAGGAAGAAGAAGAGTGTCGTGGCTGCGGAATATGAGGAACTGGACTCAGGGTAGGGCAGCTGTTCCGTGATGTTAGGAATAGGGATAAGTACAGAGTCATTATAATAGAGATCTGAAAATAAGCAGGGCATAGAAAGAAAAATAAATTTAGTAACAATAAACTAACTATATTATTTCGAGAAATAAAAATACTTTGTGTTTTGATCCACTCACATTTTTATTAACCAACTAGTTTCGGCAACAAACTGTTGCCCTCTTAAGGGTTTAATTTATAAATTAATTTATAAATTAAACCCTGAAACACAAAGTATTTTTATTTCTCGAAATAATATATGTATCAATATGATCCACAAAGTTAATGCTTTCAATATTCAAAACATAATAAACTAACTAACCATCATTTTTCTCTCTCTCTCTCTCTAACCCTTATCCGCACCTCAATGGTGCATAGGGCACTGCATCGTATAAAGGCAGTATAATATTGATCGTAAACACACGAAAGAAAGTGATCAGTCCTCCGCTTCAGGTATTAGTCCAGGGTTATATTAAATAAATAATAGAGTGGAAAATCACTTATATATATTTGACCCCCACCCCCCGGGGAATCGAACCCGGGACCTCCAGAACGGTAGCCGAGGGTGCTGACCATTACACTACGAAGGTGGATATCATTTAAGAACAATAATAAAATAAAAATATACCAAGGTAAAATCGTTTGATATTAAATCCTAAAGAGATGTTAAAATACAGTTACATATATTTAACCCTACAAAAAATATTGAAATGTATCCATTATAAAGGGTGAAAATAAAAACAGATCGCTGTCAGACGAACAAGACAACCCTTGATCTTCTCAAGGGGAAACAACGATAATAAATAAATATGGTTTCAAAATAAATGAATAAAATTGAATTCCACGATATTGCGGAGTAAGAGCTCTGTCACCGTAAACGAGAATAATATTATTATTACCTAAATATATACATCAACATTAGGGTGGATCGCACTTGAATTGGAAAATGTTTTAACAATAATAGTTACAATTTTAAGGTGAAAAAGTCATTTTAAAAGCTTACTAAAAACACAATCCTAAAATGTAGGAGTTCATCTTGAAGTTCGACATCGCCCTGCAAATTCTGTATTTATCTGTCGAGATTTCATATAAATCTCGGACCTTGAAAATACAGAAAATTATAATTAATAAATAATTATAAGTATAAAATATGTAGAGATTAAGTGAGATTAGAGGTTTAAGTGATCACTTTTATCTGGTCAAATTATAAGCTTAAATAATAAAAATAAAAATGATATTTTCTGGCGTTTCTCATGTGTGTGATTATAATCCAGGATTCGGACCTCACATACTAATAAAAGAGTTTCTGCTCAATAAAAAGCTTCTTTTCATCTCACCAAATAACTTATTTATTTATTTTATTATATACACTATAACAATTTAAATTTTACCACAACGTGTCCTCACTGGCTTTTCCCGTGGCGAGGACACATTTAATTATCGTTCAATGAGTATTTGTAAGTAATTAGTTTGTAATGAGTCATGCAATCATGGATGATATGGCCAATGACACGATCTATTTCGCATCTACTTACCTCCATTATCCAATTATCGACACACGACAGGCGCCGTGGGGTAGTTGGTAGACGCTCGGCTGTGAAACTGATGTCACGGGTGCGATCCCCACTAATTACAAAATGAATTTAAAAAATATTTATTTTTTACTGGTCTGAGAGTTTGAGAAGTATTTTTCACATTTGACTTCCTTGTCCTCACTTTTCTTCCCTTTTCCCCTTTTAATCCTTCCCGTCCCTCTTCCAGGTATTTATATTAAATTACAAATGTGCAAGTCGTAACCAAAATGTTACATTTCCATTATAAATGATTTTAAGTAGTCAGGAATTCTAGCTTGTAAAATTGTTACGTTTTGGTGCGATTTAATGATTTCATATTGGTTGAACACAGGATTGGTCACGTTTTGTCGCAACATTAATGAAGGTTTCGATAGAATACAGTAAACAGAACAGATTTGCGTTGAAATGATTTTTTTGTGCAATATTGGAAATGTAACTTTTTGGAGAAGACCTCAACAAATGTGAAATTTTATAACTGGAGTGCTACAAATACCTGTTTTATGTTACTCTTATATAAATGTATTTATATAAATTTTATGTAAAATTTTCAAATAAAATAAAATAAAAATACTTTATTTTTTAAATATTTTGGTAGCCATATAATATGACCGAGATACTCGGAGAACGATCCGCTCTAATTGAATGTGCATTTGTACATTCATCCGGATGTTTGCGGCTCAGTCTGACGCTGCGACAAATAATAATAGTAGAGCGAGGCATCTCGCTGCATTCGTGACAATAAACTTTCCTAATACATACACGATTATTTTCGTACTGAAAGCGTTCGCACGTGGGCTGGGATCTTGTCTCCCGTACCTCCAGCACAGCGACTCCGCTAGCAGTCACGTCTGAGTATTCCCTGCCGTGTATTTTCATACCCAACATAATGAGGAGTCGTCCTGATGTAGCGGTTTGTTTGTTTGCCGGCGATGCCGAGAACAATTCTGGGGCAACTAACAAACGTATCGAAACACCTACGATATTTGCTTTCAAATTTATGCCATTTTCTATCATCCAGTATTGATTTAATCGGTGATTTCGGGGTCGATTTTGGTCATGAATTTGCCTATCAAAAACTTGTTTGTAAAAGTTTAAACTCTTAGAATGTGCACAACGCATAAAAAATGTATAAGGAGGAACTTTTAAGAGCAATCTTCAAATTTAGAAGCGGACGGCTGCACTACAAGTCGGACGTGTTTTCGCGTGCATTTTTGCTGAATATTATACTCGAATTAAAAAAAAATCTTTTTTTAGATGTTAAAAAAAAGGTTTTAAAATTATTTTAAGTCCTCATCTTTCAATTACTCTTTTCTTTTTAAAACCATATATTTACTTCGTAGAAAAACTAATTTTTTAGGTACAAAAACGGTATTTTAATAAAAGCGATCAAGATAACACTGCATTTATACAATGAAGTGCCCTATGCACCATCGGGTGTGGATAACGGTTGTATGTATGTGTGTATGTATATTAATTTTAAAAAAATCAATTACATCAAATGTTACCTGGGTTTAAAGAAAATGAACTTGCGATTCATCGATAACTGGGCCTAAATATAATAAAGAACGTTATTTAGCTGTAGAAAAACTATGCTTTTTTTTAAAATGGGTACCTGCCTACTTTATTTAAATCACTATTAGTTAAATATTCCAACTAATTGATATTGTCTTGAAAAGGCAATTTATTAATTTGGAAGTAATGAAATAACATCCGGGTTTGTTAAATTATATTTGTTCTTACATTAATCTGTTATTAAAAACATGACTTGTATACTGAAAAATAGGACGAAAATCTCAAAAATATGCTAAAGATAAGCTCCATAATCCACAACTTAATCTAAAAATATATTTTTCTTATTCGTCTCAGTAATCATATAAATAAATATGTAAATGTTTTTTTTTTCAAAATCTTAAATTTCCTTAAGTGATTGCTTTTAAATTTTGATACAACGTTGCATTCAAACACATAAAAACACCAATGATAGGCATTTTAACTGTGAAAGGTAAAAATATGTTTTTAAAAAAATTACGACAATAGAGGCGCCATCCGTTGAACGAAACAGCAACACTCGCAATACTGAACGATGCTCGTGGCAGACAGCGTGCATCTTGACAAATGTTTTCGATTCTGTTGTTGTTACAAATAGAGGTTAAATATTTTAATTGTATCTCGTGGGTTGTGGATAAAAGAAATATTGGTTTTCTTTTCAATTTATCCAGACTGAGCCTCAGCCACGTGTAGCCGAGTACGGCTTGTAAAAAATAATTATAAACCTATGAACGATTAGAAGTAACCTCATATTTTTACTAATTCAATAAAGTAAATCCCGGCTTATAAGGAATAAATGTTGCATATAGTAAAAAATATGTTTGATTGACATCTTAACATGGATAATATGGAAGAAGGAGAAGTCTGGGAGTTTCCAGGGCTTACGACCGTCAAAGGCTTGATTGTAAGCCCTGTAAAAGCACAGACTTGCATATTCTTTATCATCTATGTTGAGATATCAATCAAGTGTTAAAAATAACTCCTAAGCGGAGATAATCAAGATTTGTAAACGAGTATTTGGACACACTCAAAATATTGTAAATAAAACAAAATATTTATTAATATAATAATAATAAAACAACGAAAACATCGCATGTGATATTATTTCTTTGAATCCATTTAAAGGGTTTGGCTATGACTTAAAGAAAATGTCTAATTCAATAGTAGGTCTCTAAGTCATTCGCTTATATTTTCAGCTTTCACGTACTCGTAAGCGGCTGACATATTGAGCCCGTTCGGATATATCATAAAGAAGTAACTAGGTTCTCGCATCTCTCCTTTCATGGCTAAGGAAGAAGAATTAGATTATGCAGATGACCGAATACCACACACGCGGGTGAATACATACATGTATCTCGGTGTACAGCGACCCACACAGCCCACACTAGACTCGCCCACATAGCGACAGACGCTCAACGACGGAGAAAATTTTGCGAAGATAGATGTGTCGCGCAAACGTGAACAAGTCAATATATTTGCAACATTTTGAGTGTGTCCAAATACTTGTTCACAAAATCAGGATTATCTCCAATTACGGGATTTATTTTCATATTATTTTTTGAAAGATGCATCTCATCAAAGATCCAGAAGATTATGGAAGTCTGGCATTTACGGGGCTGACAACTTTCAATGGCTGGTTTAAGTGATCACTTTACACACGTGTAACATTCACTGATTCTACCTATTATTGACGAAGCCTGTGATAGGTCGTAAGCCCTGTAAATGTCCATGCTTACAATTTCTTCTTCATCTATGTTGAGATGTCAAAAAAATGCCACGCAGTTATTCAAGAATACTCGTGCAGCGAACAACCGGTTAAGGTACCTATAGTAAATAGCACAATTACGTTTAAAGATAACTGATATGATCAATTTATTGTTCATTGTTTATTGGTACATTGGGAGTTTTTCTTAAATTGTAGCTACAATCGGCACTAATCTATCAATTATTTCAATAACTTGTTAATTAATATTCAAACATTTTTTAACCGGTTGCGTTTATTCTATCATTCACATGGACAGTTGAGTAACTTTATTAATTACTCGTTATTATGCTTAGTTTCTATCTCTTATCTCCTTTTCAATGTTGACAAACACACGCATTTATTTTTAATGCGTAAAATAAACAAGTCTTTATAGGAATGTACTTTATAGATGAGTGCAAAGTAAAAATGTTTACTATCCGATCGAGAGAAAAACAAAGTGCCCACTACCAGGAAAACCACAACATAAACGAATGTGTATGATAGGATTACCGCAAAAGGATCGCTGGTACCAAAACTAGAGACATGCTCTAAAAAAACGCACCGCATTGTCCAACGGGGTATGTGGCCTTCTATATTTTAATTGCAAAGGTAATCTTTTGAATCTAAATATAGACGGAGAAAAAAACAATAAAGACATCTTTTAAAAATAAATGTTAATACTATGTACTATTACTTAAAATCTATTGTGACACGTGTTTCGATGTGAACATCAAATGATGCGGGACGCATTGAAACACGGATCACAATATTAAAAATGGGTAGAAATACTACAAAGTGACAAAAGTAATCTTATTAAGAATGGCTAAAATGACTGGGAATTCTTATATATTTATAAACATAGGCCAACAACATTAAAAAACGTTCTTATCGTGTTGTTAGCCTTTTATTTCGTTAACTATTTTTTTTTTTAATTAAATTTTTGCAAATAACCAAATATTTACTCTTTATAAAATTAAAATACACTTTTTGTTTAACCACTATTTGAAGAAATGGTTAAAAACAAAGTTGTTTTATTTTACAAAGTTTATAAAATGTACCACAAAGAATCTGCGAAAAACATTCAAGAAAATATTTACTCCTCTGATTTAAAAAAAAAAAATACTTTGATTTTTACTGTGCAGTGTAATGCACAATCAGGATAATTTTTCGTACGAGACATTAATTCTACGTAGACTTGGCATACTTGCGTTTCAAATCTCGTAATCTAAATGCAGATAATACACTCTTTATTATGTCTAAGCGCTCACAACAGAGGTAGTTGGTACGCAAAAAATAAATGCCGGTCGGATTTTCAGTGGGTAATTCGGCCAGCGCAAATTTGGCGTTACCGCTTCACGAGCGCTGGTTTCCTGGTGCGCATGTGCTGTAAGTCAATGGAAAAGGGAGCAGGGTATTTTTATATTTTTTGGAACGCCCAATTTTAATTTATGTCATATCTTACTCGTGTGTCCCTGACGTAATGCGGGGACAGTAATTTAAAAATAAAATAAGACACCACTTTTTTTCTTTTCTTTTGAATTACCCATCATCCAAGTGACTCTGAAATCTAGCTACGGTTTATGCATCAACGTTTATCGTGACCCTACTTAGGCTTCAACTTTTTAAGTTTTATAGCCTTTGCCTACTCGTGAGTGGATTTACTCTTTGCGTTAAAAGTTACCATAATTTCATGTAATTCATGAGTGAAAATTCTAGGCAAAACACTCGCATAAGGCAACACTGTAAATATCATAAACAATGCAGATATAAACTAATTGAAGACGTTGAAATGCGAAAAAATAAATTTAATGAATTTTATACATATTATTTTTAACATCTCATCAAAGATGAAGAAGATTAAAAATAATATGAAAATAACTCCTGTAATTGGAGATAATCCAGATTTTGTGAACAAGTATTTGGACACACTCAAAATTTTGTAAATTATATACATGTTAATCCAAGAAAAAATCATAAAAAAACTATTTTTTTATTAATAAAAATTAATTATAATACATATTATAGACAATAAACAATAATTTTAAGTCTCTCCAAGCACAAGAGCTTAGTCTCTCAATTGTAGAGAGTAGTGTTATTAATTCTAATATTGTAAAAGTAGAAATGTCTACAAAATAAGTAAAATTATTTAAAATAAAAACTTTTGTAACCATATTAAATAAATAAAAAACAGATGCAATGAAAAAAAGATGGAACTATGAATTTTCAATAAATTAAAATAAGAAGAAAATATAAACGAGTACTCTGAAAGATGATAAAACAAGATTCATTAAATAAAGAAGCAAAGTGTAATCCTTTCTATATATTCTTACTGGTGGTAAAAATAAAAATAAAAATACGCCTTGATCAAATCTGGCCATAAAACAAACCATGCATTCATTATGCACACGTGATAAATATAATTGTCACTTTAATGTTGTTTTTAATTGATTTAAAAGCCACCCAGACGAAAATTATAACAGGTTTGGAGATACAATTCGAGATATTTTATAAATAACACAAATAGGCGGTTACACAACGCTTCTCCTTGTTAACGATATGATAATCTCAGAAATATCCAATTAAAAAATGACAATTGTACATTTATCTATTTTTTATATGAATCCGCAGACTTATATCTCTAGACGCTATGCATCTACCGTATGAAGCTACAAAAAATAGGAAAACAATATATATATTTTTTTTAACCGTAATTTTTACCCGACTGCGCTCATTCATTGTTCACTTTGTGTAATACCACTTTTAAAAACTCTTATCCGTGTGTAAAAAAATGGTAATACACAAAGTGAAGAATGAATGAAAAACAGAGTGTTTTATTACCATACCACAAAGTTATCAATGCTTATATATAAAATATTAATAAAATTGACTCATTTTTGGGCCATGAATATGAATAAAATTGCCCCATTTTTGAGCCTTAAATAATAATAAAATTGTTCCATTTTTAAGTCATGATAACAATTAAATTGAGTCGTCAGCATCTCAGGCTCAACAGACACTTCAATGCATAATAAACTATTCGAAAATTCTTATTTCCTTAATTTATTTGCGAAATTATATCCAAATGCTACGTCTGCCTCTCTGGCATTTGGAGCAGAAATTTTAATTAAAAAAGACAGGAATTGTTTATTGAAGGATCGCGCCATGTGCCATGAGCCGGGGTCGGAGGACGTGCCGAAGTGAGTCTATTTCCGTGCGGAACTATTCCATTCGCTGGAGACAGTTGTCCCAAATAGATTCCTCAAAGCAAGACTCCATACCCGTTCTTCAACGCCGAGGCACACAATTATACTGGGTATAGTCCCAGGACACTTTTTGAGTTTAATATTATTTATTGATTCGGCATTAACTTTGTGGAATGACATCTTGAATAAAAAAAAATAAACACTTGTGATAAACCAATTAATAATAATAACTAATTTGGATAATTTATAAGGGGCCACTTTCGTAAAATACTACTTAATGAATTTTATTTAATTGAACACAACTAGTTTCGACAACTGAAAATGAAAACATCTTTTAGTTTTCAAAACTAGTCGTGTTTAATGAAATATAACTCATTAAGTGCTTTATTACAAGTTTAAATAAAAAAATATATTTTAAGTTTATGTTGAAAAAGCTAAAAGTGGCGCCGTGTCGTTGATAAAATAAACATTGCATCAATTTGATGCAGTGTCCTATGCACCATTGGGCGCGGATAGTGGTCAGTCATACATGAAGTTTGATATATCGTGGGTATACTGGCAAATTTTTTTAACTCTGTTATCCTTGCTATTTAAAGCTTTTAGCCTGAATAAAAAACTCGTTATTAAACTTAATGTTGACTTTACTTGTAAAACCACATAAATATGACATTTCAAACTACTCAATGTATTTTGCCAGTTTATAGAACGATGAAAACTTTATAATACTGCATCATAAAGTCCAAATTGCATATTTTCCAGTGAACGTTTTTTACCAGTACACCAATGATATTTTATGTAATTTTTGTAGTAATCTAAAAATTTGTAACAGATTTTTTACTTCTATTTCCTATTTCCTTACACTTAAAAAGAGTTCTAACTAGTGTATTTAATGTGCAAGTGAGTGAGTTTAAAATTATGTGATCATTAAAGCACAAGAAAATTCATAATTGAAATTCAAGACATTCAAGAGAAAAAAGTGCCTTCATTCATTTAAAAAACACAAATAAATAATGAATGAAGTTACAAAATGATTCGCACATATTTAAAAATTTAAAGTAGTATTAAAAGTACTTACATTATCATGCCCATTCATCACGTTCATAGTAAAAGGAAGCGTTTTGTGAACATACCTGAAATAATAATAATACATTCAAATAATTAATATTGCACTTGATAAAGAAGATTTATTTTACAATGTAAAAATGTAATTACCAAGACAATGGTTGTATTTTTTAAAAACACAATTTACACTTGTTTGGTATTTTCCATGCCTATAAATTATATTGCCAAATTATACAATATGAAAAATAACATAAATTAGTATGTGAATGGTTATCCGTATCAATTATTGGTAGATTGGAAACAATAAGCTTTTTTTTCTTGGTCTTCTTCAAACTCTTATCCGCACCCGATGGTGCATAGGGCACTGCATCAAATAAACGCAGTGTTATCTTGATCGTTAACACACGAAGGAAAGGTGATCAGCCCTCCGCTGCAGGTACCAGTCCAGGGTATTAAGAAAACGGTTAGCTTACTCAAGTTTAATATATGAACTGGCATACATTGTACAGAAAAATTAACATATTTTTGACTTGTGACGGTGTGTTCCCGAGACCTACATGTTTGTAGCTAGACAGTCCAATTACCGAAGTCGGTGTGTTTATTAAATAATAATATAGTCTGGTGGCTGGTTAGGTACCTTCACTGGAACTTAACTGAACGTCACCAGTCACCAGCCTATACACTGCACGAGTACAGCAATGGAAATGGAATGGGATACATTATATTCACACTGCTGACAGAATTTACCCAACGCGAGACGTTGACATCTTTATCGGTATTTAAAGGTAATAACATAATATATTTAAATATCGCTTAAATAAGGTATCTACGTAAATTAAAGTTATTGCAAACATACTTATGTGTAGTATTTTAATTAATTCAATAATCACCCTACTGATACACACAATTGATAAACACCATGTACCTACAAAACGATCAAATAAAAAAATAAAACTTAGTACCTACTTAAAAAGATATTATGAATACGCTTTACTAAGTAAGCTTGCATTTGACATTTTGTATGAGCAATTCACCATTTTTAGGGCAAAAAAGTACAACATTCAAATAATAATAAAATCATACAAAAAACGGAAAGAGGTGAGCTTTAAGTCAACATTTTGTGTTAAAAAGATATATATATGTTTTATTATTATTCATAAAAATACTTCAATTTTATATTATTTCTGTGAGTCTAAGCGGCTAATCAATAGAAATAGGCATCATACTGTGGTTGAGTGGTTCGAACCGAGAAACTCTAACTCAAGAGTCCACGACACTAACAACGGGACCACAACCCGACACAGTCGCAGTATTCTTTCTTTGTATCTTTAAGAGCATAGAATAAGTTTGTTTAAATAAATTCAATATCACCTATTGATAAACGCAATGTAGCTACAAAACATTTCAAATAAAACACAACACAAAATTTTCATATCCCAAATCGATCAATTATTCAAAACGCAATAATTGATTTCGATCAAATCAGGTAATTTACGCATAATTTTCGTTTGCGACAGCGTGATATAGCTTTGTCGATTTCAGTAAAAACGTAAAAAAAACAGAAATACATACATTAAAGTGAGGATTATGTGGTTCGCCATTGAATTCTAACATCGTAGATTCCACCAAATGATTTACGGTAACGTGGTGTGAGTAGGGTGACAAAACTGTTTAAAGCGCGTAAAAACTTATTTGGAAAATATAAATAGGAGAGAAGAAGGACATCCAAAGGAAGACTTGGCGTGACCGAATCAATAAAAAATCTGGTACTGTCAAGAGTCTCTCTAATAGGAAAGCATGTATAACTAAACAAAATACACATGAAAAATGAAAAGCTATATCTTCATGTGGGGTTACAATTTTTCTATTTACAACTTGTCTAAAACGTTATAGTAGTATTAGCAATAAGACTAAAAAAAGGCATGCCTCGAACGTGAATGAAATGACGACCTTATTAAGAATGAGTTTGTATTTAAGAGCGTTTAACTTCTGGTTATGTTTTTTTTTATAATATAGTAAAAGGTACCGACGATCTGAGAAAACGATAGAAAATAAAGAACTTTCACTTATAGATGCAATAAAAAGAATTATTGGAATATCAAATGCGAAAAGTAACGATTTGATAAGGAAACGCAATATAAGATAGGGAATAAAAGATAGCCGTTGCCATGGTAACGGATTTAAGGAGGGCTTGACATGCAAAGTGGATTATAATAAGGCGATTAGATTTCATATTATTGGCAATATGGATATTTTTACTGTGCTAAAATACCTAGAGGAAACTAAAAAAAAAAATATGCCTAAGGATGCAAAAAATAAACGACTTGAAGAAATGTGTGTAAAAATGAGTATTTCGAGTTACCTTATTCAAATCTCAAATCGACATGCCTCTCGCTCACTAAGAGTCGTAACAATAAAGTCACCCATTTACAGAAGAGCTTTATCAATTCATACACTTATATTTTAAAATATTGTACCAGGCAATAGAAAAACGGATATTTTAAATTAAAATTTTACTCGTAAGTACCACTTTTACCTAATAAATACTTTACAAAATTCAAATAAATAAAAAATTATAAAAAATTAATAATAAATATACAATAAAGTGACTCCCGGATCAATTAATGAAAAAAATAAGATATTGACTGATTATGCTAAGGTAATAAACGGTAGTTATAGCGCTGACATAAAAACTTTTAAAATACGTTATTTGGAAGTGTAAATTCTACAGACATAATTTTAATACATACAACATAAATTTAGTTAATGATATTCACACAGTATAGATCAACGCCTGAAAACAGTGGATTAATTTAAAGAAGTTGAACGAGGAATAAGGAATCAAGAGAAAATCAAGGGGAAATTAAGAGGAAATCCTGCTCTTTAATCGTTTTATAATAAGGCAATTAAAACGTAATCCTCAAAAATATTTTTGAAATAAAAGCAATATTAGTAATACTATAATTATCATCTTAATTTGATTTTATGTAAGTAGGAGGGATGCATGAATGTAGAAAAGGCGAATAATGTTTGCAAAGATAGAGTGGTGTGGCGTTCGATTTTCTCTGCCTACTCCTGCGGGGAAGCGGCGTGATGGTTAGTTAGTTAGTTAGTTTTATTTGATTTTTAATACGTAAAATAATGAAATATACAAGCGATGGAAATGTATAAAGATCAGTAAAACGTTCAAATTATTGGTGTTTTATGAAATTTCTCGATGAAAACCCGTTGCTATCGTTTATGAACATTAATGAGAAATTCAATTAAAATGGACTGAACGCTGCCACATAATACTCGAGTATTGTCCGCCAATTTGTTTTGTCTGCCACTAGAAAACTTTTTAGTTTTTAACCAGTTACCGGCATCCTTATAAAGTAGACATGACAAAAGCATTTAATTAAATTCGAGAAAATATTTTTAGGTAACAAATTGTAAAATTTATATACTGGAAAACTTTTTTAAACGTTCGTTATACGTCGATGATTCTGATTGGCTCACTTGTATGGATTTATGTTTGTGCACATTTATACGAGTATACGCCGTGGAGTTTACATCTATAGTAAATAACAAAACAGTTAATTAACATCAACCCTTACCCTTAAAATGGATTAAATATCAAAGAAGGCAGATATTTTCGAATAAGAAGGGACTAATAATTAGTATACGTTTTACATTGTAATTATAAGTATACGATGAAAAGTTGCACCCTTAGGCTTTTGATAATCAACAAAATGTAAAATTACGAGTGTCTTGGATAATGGTAGATATTAATTATTAGCGCATCCTTTCATTAGTTATCGTACAATAAACAAACGTATTATCCGTATTAAGAGAATAAGAGAGAGAGCGTGATATAACAAAGTGTTATAACATACAATGTATTAAAACTAGTTTTATTTACCGACATTGCAATTAGCAATCTACATAATATCTATAATATTCCCCTTCCTTTTGTTTACAATAAATAATACCTTTTACATCATACGTATGTGTGTATGGTTTGTATTTTGTTGTTAAGTCTTGTTACATCGCATACTGATCACATTAAAAAAAATCGTATGTAAAAATGGGAAATGTGAATATGTGGTTAATAAAATCGCTTTTTTTCTGTATTAATTTTTAAATCAAACACAGATTTATTTGAGTCTACAAAGTTATATTTTATCAACAAAACACATAAAAAATTAATATTGTGACAATTGTTTTGCCTAGTTATGGCATTTTCAATGTTCATTCATCTGAAAATACCATAACTAGGCGAAAAAATTGTCACAATTTTAATTTTTTATGTGTTTTTTGTTAATAATATACAACTTAATAGACTCAAAAAATCTGTGTTTGATTTAAAAATTAATACATAAATTAAAATGGAGTTCTACAAATTAAACGCCAAATCAACTAATAATAAAATCGCTGTATAAAATATGATGGCAAGAGCAGATGAAAAAATATGTATAAAAGGATATTTAAAAAAAAACGTCTAACTCAAAAAAATGGGAATAATTAATCTTGTGAAATTTACTTATCTTATCAAGCATTATAACTTTGAATGTGTTTTTCCATGGGTTTTTGAAAATCCATAATTTAGATTTTGCGCTACACAAAGCGAAATAAATATTAATATTCGCTATACATTTGACTTATCTTATGACCAGCCATCTTATTTGTGTCAGGTTATATTTTAAGAGCTCATAATGAGCACGAATGTACCTTTGACGTTGGCAAAAAATTCAAGAAATAAAACGAGGTTATAGAAGTTCTAATACCTACGCAATGCCAGTACTTTTCCTTAACATTATACTCGGAGTCTTAATGTGTATGCAAGTAGTTTAAAAGAAAAGAAAAAAAACAGATATAGGTCACAACGATTATAAACGCGAGAGGAATTTATTTTATTTATTTAATGTTTATTTTTTGTAACATGAAGTTAAGAAATTATTAAGATGTGCCAAGGTTGGAAAAGAAATTCAGAAGAATTATGAAAATTAAAATACGTAAGTGATATCTTTTATCTAAACATAAGTCTTATCCCAATTAAAGTCATATTACGCATTCCATACTTGGTTTCAAAAATATTTTTAGTTAAAAGTCAAAATATAAATATTCCATTACAATTTTAAATCATTACGAATTTGTATATGTATAAAAGTTTCATAAAAATGTATGATGTATAATATTTTAATAATAAATAATATGTATAGAAGTATCTTAAATACTAACAGTAAACATAACATCACAAAACACGAAAGTATCGTGAAACTCTAGCTTAAGAGGAACAAAAAAAATCAATGTTTTTTTTTATAATGCAAAAGCACAAGACCGTGCTTCGCGAGGCTTCAAAGCTTGAATTTTATTTCATTCCAATAATTTATTTTTCTCATTATCACGCAGAGCTTTTATCTCCGTGTCTAAATGATTTTACTGCCATGCCCAGACACAAGAAAACCGACGAGTATAAGAAATCAAACTATGATTATTAAAAAAAACTTGTTTAATAATACACAAAACTAGTTTCGAAAACTACAGATGTTTACATCTACATTTTTTTATTATTTTTTCCCTACCAACCTCTTTATATCCTTAAATATTTTGCTCGTTAGTTTTACTTTAAACCTGTTGATGAAAACATCTATAGTTTTCGAAACTAGTCGTGTGTAATGAGATAAAACTCATTGAGTAGTACGGCTGTCCAAACTTAAAACACAGTACGGGAATTTTTTTAGTACGTTTTTTTTTGCATTTTTGGCCTAATTAGATTCTACTTAGTCCAAAAATGCAAAAAAAAAGTACTACAAAAAAATGTCCCTTACTGTGTTTTAAGTTTGGACAGCCGAGTATTGTACAAGTGTTTTTTTTTGTTTTAAATAACCAACATGTCATTCCACAAAGTTAATGCCGAATCATTAAATTATAAAATATACATAAGTTAAACTATGTACCATATTCAAGTATTTATGTAATTATTGTGTATTAAACTGAAAAAGACACGTAAAAACGACACACCGAATATCGAATCGAAAAGAACTCTAAGCCTTTATCAGTGAAGATTTTTAAAACAAAAAAAAATTATTTTCGTTTTGCTCCAAAGATTCAATTAAGTGCGTAGAACAAGGCAAAATAATGGCCAATGATGACCTCAGCGTGTCATTTTGATACTTAGATGAAATTAAAAATACATTATACCAAAAGAGGCTTTATCTGAAGGATATTTTGTCATTATTTTCTTAAACAAAATTTTTAAATGATAAACTGAAGAAAAGTTAAGGTTTTCATACTAATACCTTATACAATATTATTTTTGATTCGATTTTAATTTTGATGAATAGAAAGTAAAAATATATTTTGTATATTAAAAGCATTGTTAACTTTGTGGTATGGTTATATAACACTCATATTAAATTGGTAATACACAAAGTGAACAATGAATGATAAGGAGAGTGGTAGAAAGAAAAATATTCCATAATTTTGTTTTGTCTGAATTCATCTTAGGTTTTTTATCTACATGATTTGTTTATAGGATTTATTTGGATTTTAGAAAAAAACTCCAGTCTTATGATGACGAAACTCGTTATTGGTCAACAAAAATAAGAGCATTAAAGTATCAATTCGTCACCTAATCAATCTTATTTATATTTCCATTAATAAATGTCACATATTTTAATGTTTCAAAATTAAAACGAGTTATGAAATTTCTTTTGTAAAATTAGTGTAGGCACGTTACATAAGAGCGAAAATGAGTGGTCCACTTGCAAATCACGTTATGTTAAAAAAGCAATTAGTTGAAAAAACTGAAGAAAAAAACGTTTATCCTTGTGGTCAAAATAATAAGGCGGATTTATTTGCGTATAAAATAAGTCTAGGATCATATCAAAATGATTTATGTTAAGAAATGAAATCACTGTTTATCAATAATCATTTAATTTGCATTTTACAATTAAACATAGACTGTTTTGCAGAAGTGCTTTAAACATAGATAGTTTTGGAATTGCAATAAAATACAACTGTATTCAATCAACATAGGCAGTTTTGAAACAGTTTCATATTTAAACTTCTATCGTATTTACTCCACTATTAATATATTATTAATATTTATTTTTTCATGCATAAAAGTCTCTTCACTATCAGTATCTTCTACAGTATTTTCATTTTGTTGTTCTTTAAAAAAATATTTTAGAGGCATTAAATTTAGAGTGCCAAGATCCAGGTAAGTTTAGAACGTATTGATTTTTCTATTCCATTTTATTATATTCCATCTATTCCATTTATATGATGCAGTGCCCTATGCACCATAGGGTGCAGATAAGGGATTGAATGAATGAATTTCATTCCTAATTTGATGAATTTCGGCAGATTATGTTCAACATAGACGATACATATTTTAATCTTCTACCGATTTCCGCCTTTAGCTAAAAAACGTATTTTTTAATATAACTTGGTTTGCAAGTGGACTACTAAAATGTCCTTTGTCTTCAGTATAGAATTAAGAGCACACAATCTATATAACTTTGTTTAATCACACAAGATTATTACGTAAATTATGAATCGCATGAAGTCTATTGATACCGACTTTCGAAAAGGAAACTTCCGGCATCCAATTCGCAAACGGTCGTGATGTTTGGGTTCAGCTCCGGCCGCGAAGTTCATCAACCTGGTCGTGAGATACATACAGAGAAACCGAATACATCATCACGAGAATCAGCGACAGTTCTGGCATTGTCCCATATAAAATACGGCCAATTTTATTCACGACGTCCGCAGACGTTCTGATGAATGAGCCGGCATACTTCTCAATTTTACGCGGGCGAAACGCCTCGGGTCACGCGTGTCCAGAAGCTGCCAATAACACAGGTAGAGATATGCCCAATCACAAAGGAAGCGAAGAACTCGTTAGGAAGGCTAACAAAGAGAGCCCAATAGAAACAATCGATTGATTGAAATGGTTTGTATAATACATTGTAGAAGAATTAAATTTAATAACAAAATATTTTGTATATTAAAATAATTGATAACTTTGTGGTATGGTAATAAAATGCTCTCCTTAAAGGCGGAGACTGACCGGAGCATTTCGTCGTAACAAAACATCGTAACATCGCTCGCGGCGAGCATGTTATGTTATGACGTTACGGCATTGCTGACTGGCCGCGATCAGTGATCGCTAGTGGCCTTGTGCTGCCATATGTCACACCAAAAAATCTGAAAATCTGAATCAATAACCCAAAATCTGTATGAACCTTTGCAACATTGCATTCGTACTGTAGTTAAAATGTCGGACGACGAAGACGTGATTCTTGGTTCTGTGATTTTAATAAATTACTGCTTACTCCAAATGAAGAAAAAAATATATAGTGCCAATCCCCACAAATTCCCCACAGTTTGGGGAATTTCCCACAGATTGGCAACCCTGTACTAACCTAAAATTGCATCCGACTTCGGATGGATCATTCGGAACGAGCGGCGAGCAGCTCGGTTCGGTGTACTGACTGCCTAAATGCTCGCATCGTAACATGTTACGTTACGACGAAATGCTCCGGTCAGTCTCCGCCTTTATCATCAATTGTTCAATTTGTAATAGAAAAGATAAAAAAAGTGGTATTACATTAAAGTGAACAATGAATAAGGAGAGTGTTTTAATAACAAGAGGACTATGCCTGTATGATTCATTTTTCTCTTGACCATTATTTTATCTTTTAAGGTAAAAAGATTTATGGTCTTTTTAATAATATTCCGCCTAATTTTAACGCCTCTTTGAAATAAAACTCTAATAAGTCCGCCTCCGTGGTGTATTGGTTAGCGTGTTTAGCTACCGTGCTGGAGGTCCCGGGTTCGATTCCCAGAGGGAGAGGAATCACTAATATCAAATGATACAAATGATACACACTCTAATATTAATTCTAATGATAATTTAACAGGTCTAAAACATACCGTAGAAGCTTTTTCTTATTGTACGCTGAACGAAAAAGAAAGCTCGGGTGCATACTCCAAAGCTCCTAAAAGTATCTTAGGCTTTCTCCCCGCGGAGCCACAAAGAGAAATGAAAACAAAACAACGTCGGGATCGAAACATCTGACTGTCTCGAACTTAGTAAGGAAGTACGAAGTAGGAAACTTGTATAATACGAAACACGAAAATGCTAACAGCTGACGGCGCGCGTGGGTGGGAAGAACGGACACACTCACACATAGATGGACCCCCAGCATCCACACGCATACCAACGGAGTGGCAATCCCCCAAATTACCGAGTCTCTTACTAATCAGGGTATTCTTAGATTCCCGATTATCAGTTGGGGGATAAATTCAAATTCAGAGTCTCGAGTTGTTAAGCTGATAATTATACTAATTGCTGTGAATCGGGATGTTTTGATTTACACTTTGATAAAAAAAATGGTATACTGGCAACATGCATGTATCATAAAAAAGTAAATACAATTCTTAGCATTCTCTAATAAATTATCTTCTTCTTCATCTTGATTTAGGCCTTGCGGTCTATTTTTAAGATTATCGATGTCGATTCCCAGATGTCAATTCATCTCTTTGGTGGTCTGCTTGAGAGTTGTCTACGTTTACCGTACAATGCAATGTGGCGGAGGATGGTTCCATTCTCCTCACACGCGCATACAATTCGCTCACTCCTTTCAAGAACGTCATAAATCAAAATACTTGATTTTTCAGGAGAATGTTTATAAAGTTTAAAAATATATCACAATGTATTAAAAATAAATATCAAGCCACTTATTGAACTTTTTACTGTGCAACAAAACTTTTTAGGTAAAACCTAAAGGTTTTTTCTCCATTTAAAAAATATTTAGTTTATTTTAAAAAATAAGTAAACAATATCATTTCTTCAAAATGCAAAAACAACATTTTCTGCCCTGTAGCGGGTAAATATTAAGTTAAAAATATGCCGCTTTTGCTGGGATATAGTACATTTTGTGGGTATTCTGAAAATATGCACAACTGAAAATTGACGATTTTTGAATTATGACGTTCTTGAAAGGAGTGGGCGAATTGTCTTCTTCGTCGCCTTCCCCACCTAACGAAATTTTCGATCTCACATATTAGTCTACAGTCCAGAGTCTACTCTTACCAGATATGAGATTAATTTTTATGACATCCTTAGTAATGCTAAGTTAAATTTAACATAAAAAATCGCTAAAATCGCATTACGTTAAAATAACAATATGTACATTATTTTTAAATCTATTCAGATACAATTCACGCCCCTTTTATAGTATAATTAAAAAAATATCGATTAACCTGGTAGAAAATACAATTAAACATTGATTTTCCTTTAGTAATGTCATTACAGCCTAAAAATATAAAAATACAAAATTGAAAACGGAGCTAACCCAACAGGATTCAAGTCACATCCATCTGAATTCCAACCCCTCTTTAACGATTAAAAAAGCTGCTGTAAATAATAATATACTCGTAGTAAGTAATGTAATTTCAAATTACCTAGCTACTGGCCCAATCATATCATAATCAATATCACAATGTGTTGCTGAAAATGAAGAAAAAATAAAACTGAATTATTTTATGGAATTTGTCCAAAAAAACTCTTTAATAGATTTATATTATCCACTGACACTTCCTGATGGAATTGCATTTTTAATATATCATTAGATTAAAACCAATATTTTTAGCTTTTCCACTTTATTTTGGGGCTGTCCCCCACCAGTCTGATGATGTCGGTAACGACGAAACCCGGTCGCTGGTCAAATAAAAATAAAGTGGAAAAGCTAAAAATACTGGTTTTAATCTAATAA